>NW_017676307.1:23539-47632 GCF_001879085.1 Nicotiana attenuata
TTCTGGTTTGTGGTAGAGAGCTTCGGGTTTATTTGCGCTGTATCTGGTCATGCCTAGTGATGCTTTGGGTATCCCTGTTTATGTATCTACACCGGTGGGTGATTCTATAGTGGTCGACCGAGTCCATCGTTCCTGTGTGGTAGTGTTTAAGGGTTTTGAGACCCGTGTTGATTTATTGCTCTTAGACATGGTGGATTTCGACGTTATATTAGGGACGGATTGGTTGTCCCCGTATCATGCTATCTTGGATTGTCACGCTAAGACCGTGACCTTGGCTTTGCCAGATTTTCCCCGATTGGAGTGAAGAGGGACCCCAGGACATGCCACCCGCAGTGTTATTTCATATGTGAAGGCTCGACGTATGGTCGAGAAGGGGTGTCTAGCTTATCTGGTGTATGTTCGCGATTCCAGCACAGAGGTCCCTTCTATTGATTCTGTTCCTATTGTTCGGGAGTTCCCCGAGGTTTTCCCTTCAGACCTGCCGGGTATGCTACCCGACAGGGATATTGATTTCTGTATTGATCCGGAACCAGGCACGCAGCCCATTTCTATCCCGCCGTATCGTATGGCCCCGCCAGAGTTGAAGGAGTTAAAGGACCAGTTGCAAGATTTGCTAGAGAAGGGTTTTATCAGGCCTAGTGTTTCTCCTTGGGGTGCGCCAGTGTTATTTGTGAAGAAAAAGGATGGATCGATGAGGATGTGCATTGATTACCGACAATTGAACAAGGTGACGATAAAGAACAAGTATCCGCGGCCGAGGATTGATGATTTGTTAGACCAGCTTCAGGGTGCAAAGGTGTTTTCAAAGATAGACTTGATATCTGGCTACCATCAGTTGAGGATTTGGGCGTCTGATGTCCCTAAGACAACATTTCCGCACTCGGTACGGGCATTATGAGTTCCTGGTCATGTCGTTTGGGTTGACCAATGCCCCAGCGGCATTCATGGAGTTGATGAATCGAGTGTTCAGGCCATACTTGGACTTGTTCGTGATAGTCTTTATTGATGATATTCTGGTGTACTCCCGCAGCCAGGAGGAGCACGAGCAACACCTCAGAGTGGTTCTTCAGACTCTGAAGGATAGTCAGTTATATGCTGAGTTCTCGAAGTGCGAGTTCTAGTTGAGTTTGGTTGCATTTCTGGGTCATGTTGTATCAGCAGAGGGTATTCAGGTGGACCCGAAGAAGATTGAGGCAGTCAAGAATTGGCCTCGACCAGCATCAGCTACAGAGATTCGGAGTTTCTTGGGGTTAGCAGGTTACTACCGCCGGTTCGTGGAGGATTTTTCATCTATTGCAGCCCCGATGACCAGATTGACCCAGAAGGGTGCCCAGTTCAGATGGTCGGATGAGTGCGAGGCGAGCTTTCAGAAGCTCAAGACAGCTCTGACTACGGCACCGATATTGGTCTTGCCCACAGTCTCAGGGCCTTATACAGTCTATTGTGATGCTTCCCGTATTGGGCTTGGTGCGGTATTGATGCAGGATGGTAGAGTCATTGCTTATGCTTTGAGGCAGTTGAAGACCCACGAGAAGAATTATCCGGTTCATGATCTCGAGTTGGCAGCCATTGTTCATGCTTTGAAAATTTTGGAGGCATTACTTATATGGCGTGACGTGTGAGGTGTACACTGATCACAAGAGTCTGCAATACTTGTTCAAGCAGAAGGAGTTGAACTTGAGGCAGAGGAGGCGGTTGGAGTTATTGAAAGATTATGATGTTACTATTTTGTATCACCCGGGGAGAGCCAATGTGGTGGCCGATGCATTGAGTAGGAAGTCCGCCAGCATGGGTAGTCTTGCTTATGTCCCGGTCAGCCAGAGACCGCTTTGGATATTCAGGCCCTGGCCAATCGATTTGTGAGGTTGGACATTTCTGAGCCTAGCAGAGTGCTAGCTTGTACGGTCGCTCGTTCTTCATTATTGGAGCGTATCCGTGATCGGCAGTTTGATGATCCCCATTTGTGTGTCCTAAGAGACACGGTGCAGCGTGGAGGTGCCACGAAGGTGACCTTAGATGATGATGGTGTTTTGAGGTTGCAGGGGCGAGTTTGTGTGCCCAATGTCGATGGGATTCGAGAGTTGATCTTAGCGGAGGCCCATAGTTCTCGGTATTCTATTCACCCGGGCGCCGCGAAGATGTATCAGGACTTGCGGCAGCTTTATTGGTGGCGTAGGATGAAGAAAGATATTGTTGCATATGTGGCTAGGTGTTTGAACTGTCAGCAGGTCAAGTATGAGCATCAGAGGCCTGGTGGTTTGTTTTAGAGGATTGAGCTTCCCGAGTGGAAGTGGGAGAGGATTACCATGGATTTCGTTACTGGACTTCCGATGACTCGGAAGAAGTTTGATGCTATTTGGGTCATTGTTGATAGGTTGACCAAGTCAGCGCATTTTATTCCTGTTGCAGCCACCTATTCATCGTAGAGGTTAGCTGAGATCTACATCCGAGAGATTGTTCGCCTTCATGGGGTGCCGGTATCTATTATTTCGGATCGGGGTACGCAGTATACCTCGCGCTTCTAGAGAGCAGTTCAGCAGGAGTTGGGCACCCAAGTCCAGTTGAGCACAGCGTTCCATCCTCATACGGACGGCCAGTCCGAGAGGACTATTCAGATATTGGAGGATATGCTCCGAGCCTGTGTCATTGATTTCGGAGGCTCGTGGGACCAGTTCTTACCTTTAGCAGAGTTCGCCTACAACAACAGCTACCAGTCCAGCATTCAGATGGCTCCATATGAGGCGTTGTATGGTAGGCGATGTCGGTCTCCAATCGGATGGTTTGAGCCGGGAGAGGCTCGATTATTGGGTACAAATTTAGTTCAGGAGGCCTTGGATAAGGTCAAGATCATTCAGGACAGGCTTCGTTCGGCTCAGTCGCGGCAAAAGAGTTATACGGATCGTAAGGTTCGAGATGTAACTTTCATGGTTGGTGAGCGGGTCTTGCTCCGAGTGTCACCTATGAAGGGCGTGATGAGATTTGGGAAGAAGGGCAAGCTTAGCCCTAGGTTCATTGGCCCATTTGAGATTCTCGATCGTGTGGGAGAGGTGGCTTACAGACTTGCCTTGCCGCCCAGCTTGTCAGCCATGCATCCAGTGTTTTATGTGTCCATGCTTCGGAGGTATCACAGCGATCCAGCCCACGTGTTAGATTTCAGCACTGTCCAGTTGGACAAGGATCTGTCTTACGAGGAGGAGCCGGTAGCCATTCTAGACCAGCAGGTTCGACAGTTGAGGTCGAAGAGTTTTTCATCAGTACGTGTTCAGTGGAAAGGTCAGCCTCCTGAGGCATCGACCTGGGAGTCCGAGTTTGATATGCGGAGCCGTTATCCTCACCTATTTCCTGACTCAGGTACTTCTTTCTTTTGTCCCTTCGAAGACGAACGGTTGTTTTAGAGGTGGAGAATGTGACGACCCAAAGGGTCATCACCGGATTTCTTCCTATTTCCGTGCTTTTGAGGCCTTGAAAACCTCGCTTTTATGTTGAAATATGTGAACTTTGTGAAAAATTTGAAGAATTTTGATATTAATATTGCTAAAGTTGACTTTGGTCAACATTTTTTGTAAACGGACCCGGGCCCGTGATTTGGCGGTCCCGGAGGGTCCGTAGAAAAATATGAGACTCGGGCATATGCCCGGATTCGAATTTCGAGGTCGAGAGCCCGAGAAATGAATTTTTCTGTGAAATTGTTTTTCTGAAATTATTAAGGAAAATGGGAATGAAAATTGATTAAAAGACTATGGTATCGGGCTCGTATTTTGGTTCCGACGCCCGGTACAAGTCTTAAATATGTGTTAAGCGCTTTCTGTAAAGTTTGGTCGAAATCGGACGTCATTTGACGTGTTTCGGACCTAAATATCTAAAATTTGAAGTTTAAGAAGTTTGAAATGAAAAATGATGATTTTGAGGCTTGATTCATTGATTTTGATGTTATTTTGGCGACTTGATCGCTCGAGTTAGTTCGTAGGATGTTATTGAGTTAGTGTGTGTGTTTGGTTAGGAGCCCCGAGGGCTCGGGAGTGTTTTCGGAGGTGTTTCGGGGTGTTTGAACTTAAGAAAAATTGCAGAAAACTGTTGTTGCTGGTGTCCAGGTAAATTGCCCTCTGCGATCGCATACACCTTTCTGCGATCGCGTAGGTTACTTGATCAGGTCCATTTTCTGTTCTATGCGATCGCATGAACTCCTCTGCGATCGCGTACCTTAGCCCCTTCGTTCTTTGCGATCGCATTAAGCTTCCGCGATCGCGTTTCAATAAACCAACCCCGGCATGCACAGCCCCTTTTCTTCTATGCGTTCGCATGACCACTTCTGCGATCGCAATGGTCAATTTTCCCTTCCCCTATGAGATCGCAAGCCTCCTTCTGCGATCGCATAGAGTAAATACGCCCAGTGATTTTTTTTAAAAATGTTCAAAACAGAATAGTTTCGGGACTTAGGCATTTTTCTCACGAACCCTCTTCTTCCCCAAGCTTTAGGACTCCATTGAAGCCCCCACTCTTCAAGATCACTTGAGTAAGTAATTTCCCACTTATTTCCTTCACTTTTCCTTCATTAATTAGCAAGTTTCTAAGCCTAAATCATGAAATCAAAGTAGAAATTAAGGGTTATGGGTAGAGTTAGGGTTTTGAGAATTTTGGGTGATTCGACCTCAATTTGGGGTCGAATCTTGAAATAAATTATATATTTGAACTCGTGGGGTTATGAGTGATTGGGTTTTGGTCCGAGCCTCGTGTTTGGACCATGTGGGACCGGTGTCGAATTTTGGTGTTTTTGGGAAAATGATTGGAATTTCATTTCTAGGCTATGAGATTATGTTTTTGAGCCCTTATTGATATTATGGAACTAATTATGACTAGATACCATTGTTTCGGAGTCGGATTGTAGAGGAAAGGCGGTATTTGAGGATTGATTGCTATTCTTTGGACCGAGGTAAGTGTTTGTTCTAACCTTGGCTTGAGGGAATAGGATTAGAATGCTATTTGCTACTTGCTAAATGTGGAGTACGGTGTATAGGCATGGTGACGGTTGTCTATGCACCGGAGTCTAGCATGATCGTGAGTCTTAATTGCTTTTAATTCGAATGATGTGACACCACTACCTTGTCTAATCGATAAATTTCATATAATGTAAACGGTTGAGGAAGAATTGTGATTGATATATTTTGGAGCGTTGGCTCGAACAAGAATGTGATAGTAGAGAAAGAAGTGATTTAAAAGAGGGTGTGTTGTGATTATTCCCTTGCCGGGACATGTAGACTATTATTATGTATTTTCCCTTGCCGGGATATTTGGGCTGTTAGTTGTACCCTTGCCGGGTTAAAATGTTATGTTGTCGAATTGCCCAAATGGGGCCTTCTTTACAAAGTCAGACATTTTGAGCTATAACATGGGATCGTGTGGCACGCCGTCCACTTATATACTATAATATGGGATCGTGTGGCACGCCGTCCACTTATATACTATAATATGGGATCGTGTGGCACGCCGACCACTATATATGTCATGAAATGGGATCGTGTGGCGCGCCGACCACTTATGTATTATAATATGGGATCGTGTGGCACGCCGTCCACTATATCATGGAAACCTGGAGTAGTTCTGCTGTTATTTCTAATAATTCGTTTTCATCTGTTATTCCCGAGCATGCCCCCTTCCCAGCTTTACTTGATATCTTCTGTTATTATTTCCGTTGCTCTTGTATATGTGTATATATATCTGTACAGGTTATTTTTGGTAGGTCCTGTCTAGCCTCGTCACTACTTCGCCGGGGTTAGGCCAGGCACTTACCAGCACATGGGGTCGGTTGTGCTGATGCTACACTCTGTGCATCTTTGTACACAGATCAGGGAGCAGCTTTCGGACCGCAGCAGTAGGATTTGCCGGGAGCTATCTTCAGTTCAGGGACTCACGAGGTAGCCTAGCAGGCGTTCGCAGGCCGAAGTCCCTTCTATGTTTTAGTTTGTTTACCTTGTATCGAACAAACACTATGTACTTCCTTTCAGACTTGTTTTTAGCATTCTATAGTAGTTCGTGAGCTAGTGACAACAGACTCTGGGCAGAACTATGTTTCAAACTTCCGCACTTTTGGTTTACAGTTGTGTTAATCTAAAATCTTCCGCTTATTTATTGTTCTCATGTATTGTATTGTTCGAATGAAATCAGTAAAAATATTTTAAATGTTTGGCTTGCCTAGCTCCGATAGTAGGCGCTATCACGATTCCCGATGGTGGGAAATCCGGGTCGTGACATTAACGCAATAAGCTCACCGTGGCCGTTCGCTGCCTGGAGAATGGACGTTATTGGACCAATCGAGCCTGCCGCTTCCAACAGACACAGGTTCATCCTAGTAGCCATTGACTATTTCACCAAATGGGTCGAAGCAGCATCTTACAAAGCAGTGACTAAGAAAGTCGTGGCAGACTTTGTCCGCGACCGCATTGTTTGTCGATTCGGAATTCCAGAGTCAATCATTATTGATAATGGCTCCAACCTCAACAGCGACTTGATGAAAGCTATGTGTGAAACTTTCAAGATCAAACACAAGAATTCCACAGCCTACTGACCTAAGATGAATGGAGCTGTAGAAGCCGCCAACAAGAATATCAAGAAGATATTGAGGAAAATGATAGAGAAGCATAGACAGTGGCACGAGAAGTTATTATTTGCTCTACTGGGATATCGCACCACAGTCCACACATCAACCGGGGCAACCCCCTATATGCTGGTTTACGGTACAGAGGCTGTCATTCCCGCTGAGGTAGAAATTCCTTCCCTAAGGATCATACAAGAAGCTGAGCTCGACGACGCAGAGTGGGTAAAAAGTCGTTATGAGCAACTAGCCCTTATAGACGGAAAGAGAATGAATGCAGTCTGCCATGGTCAACTCTATCAGAACAGAATGTCCAGAGCCTTCAACAAAAGAGTCAAGCCAGACAGTTCACACCGGGGCAGCTAGTGTTGAAGAAAATTTTTACGCATCAAGATGAAGCCAAAGGGAAGTTCTCTGCCAACCGGCAGGGTCCATACATGGTCCGCCGAGTTTTGACAGGAGGAGCCCTCATACTTGCAGAAATGGACGGAGAAGTCTGGCCAAAGCCGATCAATTCAGATGCAGTCAAGCGTTACTATGTGTAATCTTTAGGCTTTCCTTATATGATGTAAATTGAACTACGCCTGACCTGATTCCCATTTAAGAGGGGATACGTAGGCAGCCCTATGGGTTCGGTCACAATTCAATAAAAATTTCATTTCCCCCCGCAATTGGAAACTGGGGCAGAATTTTGAGGAGAACCCTCAAAATTTCGAAGTAATTTCAGCCGATCGCCGCACGAGCAATAGTCAGAAACGTCAACCCATCAAACTGGGGCAGAATTTTGAGGAGGACCCTCAAAATTCTGTAGCAGGAGAGGTTGCAATTTCCTGAACTACGTCATAATCATCGGTTCGTCTAAAAGCTATTTCTAATTATACATTCATGTCATACTTTTACAAAATCATGCATGTTTATTGAAACTGCTTTGTTTAGAAACGCTACCCCAATGATACAGACGGAATCACCAGATCAAAGCCGAACGAGTCAAGCAAAGCCAGCAGGGATACAAACTAACCTCCCCCTTACAAAACTCACGATTTTTCTTTGGATGCAGGCACTAGGATTGCGAAATCCTTAAACATACTATACGTCCAGGGGACAAACATTGTTCTCAGAACCATTGCACTTGCCAACATTTGCTATCAGCACACACCAGCAATGCTCCATAGTCACAATGCTCCTAGTAATCACAATGCCGCAATCTGCTATCAGCTAAGAAAACTCTACTGTCATTTGTTATTTTATTTCTTGCATAAGGCTACCATTCTGCATTCCGAGACTAAATGCTGTCTCCATCTGCATCTGCATTGCATAAGGCTACCATTATGCCTTCCAACTTGCATAAGGCTACCAGTCTGCCTTCAAATTTGCATAAGGCTAATATTCTGCCTTCCGAGACTAAACGCTGTCTCCATCTGCATTTGCATTGCATAAGGCTACCATTCCGCCTTCCAACTTGCATAAGGCTACCATTCTGCCTTCCGAGGCTAAGCATTGTCTCCATCTACATTCTTGCATAAAATAGCTACCATTCTGCCTTCTGAGGTTAAGCTCTACCTCCATCTGCATTCGCATCTTTGCATAGGCTACTTTCCTGCCTTTCGAGGCTAAGCTCTGCCTCTAATTTTCTTCGAAACTAAGCGCTATCTCAATCGCTATTTATCTCGCTTTTCTTACGGGCCAAGCTCAGCCCTTCAATTCGCAAGACTAGGCTCTGTCTTGTCCGCACCATACTATTACATCCTTCATGGGCTGAAATATCGCCAACTCGTCCAAAGGCGTCATCGTTCGGAGGCACCATCTTTATAGCCCGAGAACACTATGTCATGGCCTGAGGATCTCTTTCAATATTTTGCATATCATTATTCAAAGGCGTCATGGTTCGGAGGCACCATCCTTATATCCCGAGAATATTATTTTATGGCCTGCGAATCCTGCACCAAACAACCCATGGCCCAGGACATCACGGTCTGAAGATGCCATTCCTAACCGTCCAAAGAGAACATTCATAGTCCAACGAGAACTTGCATCATGTTTAAATTTATGCACAGTATATGCTTGTATTGCTTCTATTTGCAGGTAACCCGGCGAGCAACGGCTATCCCAGCATGAGCGATCCCGCTCCAGTTTTCCTAGCCATAACCTCACCATTCCCGTAAGTCGCTTATTCGTCCAACCCTATACGTTGCGTCCGTTCTTGTAAAACTTCATCGATATACTTCGCCGATGAATCCTGAACTACATACGGCCTGATTCTTGTAAAACCAGGGATATATAGGCAGCTCAGAAGCCAGGGTGCGGCCTAATCTCTCAAACCGTTTCGCTCAGTCAAAATTGGCCATCATTTCTTCACCCGAAAACTCTTTCATCCTTCCCGGGTAAAGATGGGCAGCTGTTGATACCTAATTTTTTCCCAAAAATATTTTTAAAATTGCTTATATACCTTCAAAATCATGCATCAATAGCAATTGGTATTTTTCCATAATTTTCCTATATTATTAATTTACCCAGCATTTTATTTCCAATAAATAATTACAAAATGGCATTACAAATGATTTCAAAAGCATCTCTTAATTTAATTTATTATTTTGGGTCCTATTAAGCCCAAGTTATTTCATAATTAGCCAAATTGGCACCTTTTGGCTATAATTACAATAACTTTGCAATTATAGCCCAAACATATAATTTTATTCTATTTTTGACCGGAAATTAGTCAATTGTATTTTAAAATACTAAGTAATCATTTTATATTATTTCCTGTGCATGAAATTCATTTTTTATAATTATTAGCTATTTTTATAAATTATTTTATTTAATTCAAATTGGGTATTTAACAAATAGCCAATTCCCATTTCAATTCTAGCCTAATTAAACCAGACCCCAAACCCAATTAAAACAGCCCAAATACCAGGCCCAATCCATTAATTCCACTCGACCCAACGTCTTGTTTAATCGGGACCGTTAATTGATTTTGATCAACGGACCAGATCTTCTCTTACCTTAATTAACCCTAAAGACCTACCCTCCCAAAACCCCATTTTCTCATCACTCTCCGCCGACACACCCTCTCATTCTCTCTCACTCTCTCTCAAGCTCTCTGCATAACCATGGCTCCTACTCGCCGGTTGTTGGCTCGCCGGTATCTATGGTGGTTTCACCACCACCCCTAGCCTCCATGGCTCCCCCCCCATGCCGGATTCTTGCTACCCTGAGGTCCTCAAGGAACCAGAGGCGGTTCAACTCACCCCATGGTTTTTCATGTCATTCTCAGGCCAATCTTGGCCTGTCCGAGTAAGATCTTTGTATTTTCCGGCGACCCATGGTTTCTAGGTCGAAATCTCTTTACCTCTGGGTTATCTCCCTTTGAAACCCTAACTCATCTCTTGACTCTTCAGATCCACCATAGATCTGAGTGTATTTTGAGTTATATTTGCTGTTCTCCATGATAACCTCTCCGATTTTTCAAAACGCCTCTTCGTCTTCAAACTAGGGTTTCTTAACCCCTTTTCAAAATGACTTTTCCTCTGATTTTTAGTATTATTCGATGATTTTTACTATGTTTAAACGGTTTATTCGAGTTTTCCTTTTACCTGATTCATTATGTTGAAACCTTAATATCCTGGTCTTAATCTTGGGTTCTAAGAACTGTCTTTGCCTATTTGTTCGTTTGATTTGTTCGCACATCTGTTATTCATGAATACGTTCTGATTTTCTGTGATATTACCCTATTATGCTCATTAGGGTTTCTGATTTTTGCTTCTTCCGCCTATATTATGTTTATTCTGTTAATTCCTCTAATCAGTACTATGTTCTATGCGAATCCCTGACTTTGTGTGATTTTTACCCTACTGTGCTATTAGAGTTTCTGATTTTTTTCCTCTTCTTGCCTATTATGTGTTTATCCCGTTTTTTATAGAGTTTTATGGTAATTTCCCCTAAATCAGTACTATTGTCCATCGGAATCCTTGATTCAATGTGATTGATATCCCTCACTAATCTCTTGTGATACTCTCCACTGATTTTTCAACCTCTAAGTTATTTTTCTTGCCTTATTTTATGGTCGACTATGTTGTCAACTGACTCTTATGTTATTTCCTTAATCGGAATATTATGTACTTAGCCTTAATTACATGTTGTATACTTGCACTATGCTAAAATTATTTCCTTATGTATTATATTCCAGTCCCATATGATCCCCTTCCTTATTTGTCTTTACTGTTTGAAGTTAACTCCTTTCATTAAGAGAGTACTTATACTGATTTTATACTAATTGATACCTAGTCCCATAATTATTGCTGAACTTTGATTCTTGCCTTAGTTTCTACCTGTTTTCAAACTATAAGTACCCTGCTTTTCATTAACACAACACACGAGCACATTGGTTCAAAAACTCTCTCTCACACAAAAAACATTCTTCTGCTCCCTTTTCCTCCGGTTACTTGCTGTTGTTCTAAGTCAGTCGGCTGCAAGCCAAGGCTGATTACTCTACTCTCTTGTTCCTCACTTTGTGTTTACTATCCTCTTTATTGGTATGTTCTGATTTCAATTCAAGTTTCAAAAACAATATGCTTCTTTTACTGCTTCAGTTAATCTTGTTTCTAGTATGTTTTCACTTATGGTTTTGTTGTTCAACTTGCAACTAATATGTTTACTTCATCACTTTACTGCATGCTTCTGAATGTGTCCCCTCCTTTAGACTCATCATGTTTATGAAATGTTATCCCCCTCCTAGTATACCCCAATGTGGCTCTTCCTTACTTATGTTTCTCTGATTTCTGGCATGAACCTCTCTATGCAAAGTAGTTGGCTATCCTTAAGTTATATGATGTTAATTCTGAAGTTCCCTAACCCCTTAGCATGTTGCTGATTCTATACTTAAGTGCTCCTGCAACTATGTGTTTATCTTTGTGACCTATGTGTCCCTAAATCCCACTACCCCTATTTGTGGTTGCTGAATCTGCCTTGGTCATATGTCTCTTGGTTATGTATGAACCTGCTTTGGTTGCTGCGTTTGGACTGTTGCTTGTTATTCCACCCTCTTTTCAAAACTGTCCTATTGAACAACTCCCCCTGTTATTTTATAAAACTATTTTAAACAAGTCTCTTTTCAAACTGTTTTCCTGATTGAATCTTTTCAAAACTATGTCAAGTACTCTCACTCTACTCTTAGACCACTAAGTTCTGCCCCTTTTGTGTGAGCCTTTACCTTGGGACCCTTGAGCTCCCTCTGAACTTGGACACATAAAATCTGGCCTTTCCACATTGCACTTACTCTGTCTTGGCTATGAAATCTGGTGTGAGCACTGCCCGGGATCCCTTGAGGTCCTTAGGGAACTCTGACACACCCGGATATGAGAAAGACTATGAAACAATCTTGGCATTTCAGGTTCTAGAAATCTGGGCCCGTTTTCAGGCTCTCTATAGTGTAACTTCTTATTTTCTTTTTCTACTTATGTAATTCATTTCAATATTGGTCTGTAATAATTTGTTGTAAACGAATATTGGGGTTGCCTAGTGAAAAGGGGAGGGTAGTTATATATGTTATCAACATCAATAGGTAGAAACCATGCCTTAGGTTTACATTTCCTATATGCGCATTAGAATCCATGTCTAAGACCAAGCATGTCATGCATTAGATATCATGTTCTTAGGTTTACTGTTTCAGCATCTCATTTGACATTATTTTATCACTTAGAAATCCTGCTTTAGGCTAAATAACAGCATTAACATAAAACCGTTGCTCCTGCACATCTTGAAATCATGCTGTAACTTTCTGGGCATTTAGAAATCATGCTTTAGGAATTCTGCATATCCTGAAATCATTCTGCATTTTTATATGTGCATGCTAGATACCCCATTTTAGGATCTCGTTCACACTCGCTCAGTCACACCTAGTTAAACTACTGATACATGAAAAGGACATAAAACAGTCTCACATTTGATTATCCTGTTTAAGTGAAACTGGTCATAATCCCTGTATATCTTTGCAACATTTAGAACAACATGTTTTAGGTAAAAATAACTTCTAAACTGTTTTAATAATTCTGGTAATTGTTGTACGTTATCCTACGCTTAGGCAAGCCTTAGGTAATCAACCTCTATAAAACTGGAAACTGTTCTTTGTGTTTACTGCTTAATGGTTAACAAGCTTAAAATCAGTAGGCAAGCCTGATTAGGACTTCCTCTCTGAGTTATGTAATAAATCTGACTCTGCTACCATGCTTAGGATCTGAATTTAGACCTTAATTGTGTATGAGTCATGCTGTTTGTGTGTACTATATGTAGAGGTATATCTGAGCCTTTTATTTGTCTTCCATGCTACCCTTTAATTGAAGTCCTATCTGTTTATTATGTGTCGCTTTAGTATTTTACCTTTAAACTTGAGGGTCTGCCTAGAACCCCCTTTTATAAGATAGGAGTCCGAAATTCCTCTGGGACTGATAGGAAAGGACGGGTAACAGCATGCAATAGAGGTCGAGACCAACCCTCACTTTAATTACCTTTATGGGGCGGGAAAAGGTAGATATGGATATGATGACTGCGTTAATACCACGTGTAGCCCCTCTTTGAGGAGTGTCATACCAGGTATTGCATTGATGTGATCCATATTATAAACAAACCTAGGATATCCCTTTACATTCATAAAAATGCTTAGATTGTAATTCTTTTCAAAATCTAGCTTTTCATTAACTGTTTTTTCAAATATCCGTGTACTTAAATTTAAATCCCCTATTATTTGAGCCATACTTGTTTATTTGCTAAATTATACAAATCCACAGAAGCTGTTTGGCCGGGAACCACACCGGTGGATCCTGGGGGTGCCTAACACCTTCCCCTTAGGATAATTTCAAGCCCTTACCCTGTCTCTGGTTACCAAACGTAGTTATAAATGAACCCTATAGGTGCCCTAACGCACCTTAAATCGTTAGGTGGCGACTCTTCAAAATGCAAACCCCTTTCCCAAAAGGAACGAGTTGTCTCAACCAAAATGTCATAAATCTGATTTCGCGAGGAAAAAGGGGGCGCAACACCCCTCAACAGAATGGGGTAGTGGAAAGTAAACATAGACGTTTACTTGAGACTGCCAGGGCACTACTGTTTTAATCTCACCTTCCCTTAAATTCTAGGGAGATTGCATTCTCACTGCTACCTATTTGCTAAACAGATCCATCCCCTTTACTAAATCACAAAAGCCCCTATGAATTACTCTATGGCAAATTGCCTGTTTATACTCATCTTAGAGCTTTTAGTTGTCTTTGCTATTCCACTGTTCCCAATCATCTTAGGGATAAATTTCAACCTAGAGCCGTGCCTTGTGTGTTTGTGGGATATCCCTTTGCTAAGAAAGGCTACAAGTTATATAATTTGGAGACTCGCTCCTATTTTGTGTCTAGAGATGTTGTCTTTCATGAACATATTTTTCCATTTCTTAAATCACCCACAAATTCCTCCAACTTATGTCCCTTTCCTTTTTCTGTATGTTTTGATGATTCCCTTTCTCCTGCTACTTCTTCTCCTCCTGTTTCTCCTACTTCCACTTCTTCCACTTCTTCCACTCCTATTCCTACTACTCTTGTCTCTTCTCCTCCTTCCCCCTCATCTAACTGTCCTCCTCCATTCTCATAGCCTTCTGCATCCATTTCTCCTCCTCTTGTTCCTCTTTTCCCTTCCAATTCTTCTTCTCCTCCCGCTCTCAGGAGGTCTACTAGAGTTCACAAGCAACCTGAATATCTTAAGAGCTATGTCTGTCAGTCTATTAGCTCCAGTTCTGAACCCTCCTCTATTCTAGTTAAGCAATATATTTCTGAACCTTCTACCTATTCCAAGCAGCAGCTGTCCTTGAATGGCAGGCTGCTATGAGACAGGAATTTGAAGCTTTGGAGACTAATAAAACCTAGGATATAGTTGAGTTGCCTTTTGGCAAGAAACCAATTGGATGCAAACGGGTTTATAAGGTTAAATACAAAATTGATGGTTTAATCGAAAGATATAAAGCAAGTTTAGTGGTTAGGGGTGATACCCAAGTTGAAGGAATTGATTTTCATGAGACCTTTTCCCCTGTTGTAAAGATGTCCACCATTAAAACTCTTATTGCTGTGGCAGTTAAGAAAAATTGGTCCCTTTTCCAACTTGATGTTAATAATACTTTCTTTCATGGTGATTTGGATGAGGAAGTTTACATGAAACTACCTCCTGGATTGTCTGTTCCCTCTACATCCTCCTCTGTGCCACTTGTTTGTAAGCTGAAAAAATCTCTATATGGGCCTCCAGGCCTCCAGGCAGTGGTATGCTAAGTTGTCACAAGCCTTACAGTCCAGAGGGTATACTCACACCCTCAATGACTATTCTCTGTTTACCAAAGGTTCTGGGGACTCTCTTATCATCTTGGCTATGTATGTAGATGATATTGTACTTACTGGGACTGACTTGGGAGAAGTTTTTGCCTTAAAAGCTTTTCTTCATGATTAGTTTAAAATCAAAGATTTGGGTCTTCTTAATTACTTCCTTGGTATTGAGGTGCTATATTCTTCTTCTGGGGTTCTATTGCATCAAAGGAAGTTTATTCATGATCTTTTAAAGGAGTTTCATTGTGATGTCTGCTATCCTGTTATTTCTCCTCTTGAATTGCATGAGAAACTTAAAGCTAAAGTAGGGGATCCTTGGCCTAATCCTGAGGCTTACAGAAGCCTTGTTGGGAAGCTGAATTTTTTAACCCATACTAGGCCTGATTTGTCTTTTGGTGTCCAGCATTTAAGCCAGTTTATGCAGCACCCCTGTGCTCCTCATATGAAGGCTGCCCTTCACCTATTGAGATACATTAATGGTACTTCAAATTATGGTATTTTCTTAAACAATTCCTCATGTCACACCCCTTTTCTATCCCAAAGAGATATGTGTTATTGATTGTGGGTTAAAGAGTTTTTCCAATTAAAGTGACATTTTGAAATAGGGATTATTTTTGTTATTCAGAGTCGCCGTTTGGAATTGATTTTTGGTGTTCCAAGTCACCTTTTATTTGAATCCCTAGTCAAAGGAAGGTTTGACTCTTTTATTATTGGTCTGCAAAAATAAAGTCCGGATAAGGAATTCTGTTGACCGGGGAGAAGGTGTAAGGCATTCCCCGAGTCCCGTGGTTCTAGCATGGTCGCTTTATTGACTTAAACTTGGCTTGAATTAATTTTGAACAAATTGATATTTATATGCTTTTTATATTTTTACCTAGCCGCTTTTATATCCGGATTATTAGAAAAATTAAAAAAATTTTTGAATAATAAGATGTCATAACCACACTACGCAAGCAAATGTGTGATCGAGATAAAATTTATTAATTTTATCATAACAGCGCTACGCAAGCGAATCCGCAGTTATGAAAAGGATTATTAGTACATTATTACTTTTGAAAAAGTTACTACACTTAAAAAAATTACTAAAATATTAAGTATCGCGCTACGCAAGCGAATCCGCAATTTTAGCAAAAGAATTAATTAAATTAGAAATTAATTAAAGCTAGTAGAAATAGTATGAGATGATTGACTTAAAATATTAAAAGTTAATATCACTCTACGCAAGCGAGTCCGTGAATGAAAAGGTTAAAACGCACCTACTAGTTGCCTAGCGTCTAATTAATTATTAAGGAGATTAAGTTGTAAAGTTATTTTAATAAAAGAAAAAACTGATTTTTTTAAAATTATATTTAAAAAAGAGATATGGAACCATTAGTGATGGGCCAGCTCGCTTATATTGAAAATGCCGGCATGTTTTGGTTGTCATGGGCATTGAGTCCAATTAAAGTAACCACTTGGGTTGCTGGCCCCTTTAGAAGTTAAATGGCCATTGGGCCAACGGTTAGTTATTAACTTTGGGCCTAGCATTTTATTTTTCTGCCCAACTTACTATTAACTATTGATAAACCATTATTATATTTGTAGGGGCCAATATTTTTATCCTTTTCATCACCTAACTACTATTTTATGCTCATAAAAATAAATTCACACCAAAATACTTATAAAACAACAATTACAAGAAATAGCACACTAATAGAAAAAATTATAAATGAACATCACGGATTGTTGAACATTGGCTAATAAATCTCAGGCAAACTAAATTCAATAAGCTACTAAAAGGAAAAACTTATAAAATTAAAAGAAATCATTTTTTTTCATGAAACATGCATTAGCCTAAAATACGAGATAATCTTCCGGCTTCAAATATACATTGCAACGGATAAAAAAAAGACAACGAGCTATGAGGCAAAATGTTTAAAACATGGTGCCGACCACAAATAAACAAGAAGTTCAACATTCATTACACATGTTTACATACAAAATCCTACACAAACAAGATATTTAAAGCTCAAAAAGAAGCTGAAGAACACTTAAATTTGCTTCATTTCTATTCGTCTTGACTCAAAATTACAGTAGCACTTTGAGAGAATACCTGGATAGCAGAAAGAAAATGTCAGCAGGGAAGAACTAAATTTCAGCAACAAAAGTAGCAGAAAATAGCAGCAAAATCGTGTTTAAACAGCCCGAAAACCTTAGAGAAGAACCCAGAACCAACTCTAAAGAATACCTATATTTTTCCAAAGGTTTGCACTCTAAAATTCACTCACAAAGCTCACCATTTCAGCTCACTAATGGGTGCTTCAGCTGCTGATTTTTTGTTCAAAGATATGTGTGTTCAAACAACTCTAAAGATGTGTGTAAGTGTAAGATATATCGTCTCAAGTGAGGAAAGTCCAGTCCCCTTAAATAGGCAAATAAAAATCATTTTTTGGACAGATTTTGGTTTACCAAAAGTCTGTCCATAAAGGACTGACTTTGTGTGCTAACCACTGTTCAAAGGTTGTCCTAAAGGTGAAAGGACATCCAGAAAACCTAGTGTAGCATAAGCAAAGAGTCATTTCAGCCAGCCTAATAGTAAAAAGTAAGCTACTAGTACTCTAAGTCATGATCAAACTAATATAAACTTCAGATTTTAACAACACCAATACTACCCTATTAATTTTAAACCAAAACAACTCACACAATTAACAATTGACAAAACAGAAACAAGACTTCAAATAGAACTAAAACTCAAACTAACTAGAGTAAAAATAAATTGATTTGTGTAAACTAAACATTGAACAAACAGCTAAATTCACAAACTAATGCTCAAAACAGAGACTAGACAAGCATCGCTAACAATCGGACAATGACGTTCAACAACTAAACAGTTGATTAACTAAGTAAATGATTTAACTAATACACTAAAGATCCTGTTTAATCAATAATAATCTAACAAACAACTAAACTAAATAAAGACAACTAATTAAATAAACCTAACTTGATACTCTAATTAACAAGAAACAACCAAAAAAAATCAGAAACTAAAATTAAAATCTGGAACTAACCTATTACAACTAAAAAAAATTAGAAATTAAGTAAAGAGATGACGGAGATACCTAACGAGCGTGCTTGAAGCTGTTCGAGCCAGGAGGGGACGTCGAAGATGCCAAGAAGTGGCTGCCCTACCATGGAACACTTATTTCATTTTGGTAGACACCAAATTCAATGAACTTGGTGTCATACCAAAAGGAAATGAGTATTGTTGGGTCGGAATTGGGCTAAAATAGAGAAGGAGTGGTGCGGCGGTAGTGGCGGGTCGGCGGTGAGGGCGGCTGGCCGACGACGACGGGGATTTTAGGGTGAAACGGGTAGGAAAGGATAGATCCCAACGAGATCTATCCGTTTATATATGTATTTCGGGGTGTGGGAGGTTAGATCTTGTCGGATTTGAGGGTGGCGGCGGCTAGGGTTTCTTCAAATTTAGGTAGATTTGGTGAGGTTGAGGGTGATTTCGGAGATTTGGGGTTTGGATATGGGTAGACGATGAAGAGAGGAGAAGATTGGTGTAATTTGGGAGTGTTTGGAGGACGGCCGCCGCCGGTGGGCAATTCCAGCGGCCGAGCAGGGAGGCGGGCGGAGAGGTCTTGAAGGAGAGGTGGGAGAGTGAAAATAGAGGAAGAAGAAAGGAAATAAGGGAAAAATGGGGGCAAATTTTGGGCTCTTTAGGCTTTAAATACCTAGGGTGGGAAACAATGAGAGCCGTTGGATCTGGAAAAGATGAAGGGTCGGGATTTGATCTCACCCACTTAACCAAAACGACGTCGTTTTGGTGTCTTCCAGGCAGCCCATCCGAACTGGGTCTTGGAGCTACTGGGCCTACGATTTTGGTCCAATTTTTTGGTCCAGTTTTGGCTTTAAAGTAATAAACCCTATCCCTTAACCCTTTTAACAAACTATTTAACATAATCTAACTCTAAAAGCCTACAAATACACACATATGATCCTAAAAAAATATAATATAGAGAAAAAAAAAGACAAGAGCAAAAATTAGGCATTTACAGCTGCCCCTCTTTGCTCGAGAACATGAAGAGTTCTCGTGCAAAGATAATGAATGTCATGACTAATTTTGCTCACATATGACTCTAATGAAAGCATTTTTGAAAAAGATGACCGAACCTTGCTTTCGAGGTTGCCTACATATCCTTGGCTATAAAGGAATCAGGTCGGTGTAGTTCTAAAAAAATTTGGTTGTTGGGACTACCAGATACTGGAGTTAAGACTCCTGTTGCTGCTATTGCTATTACTCTTACTGTTACTGTTACTCGCTTCTTACATTAAAAGAAAAAGAGGAGAGCACTACATATGTCTGCAAACTAAGAGTATAAAATTCCTATCTATGTGTCTTCTGGAGTCAAATCTTGATTCTTGACCTGCTCGCCCGTGTTGACCTTAGATTGGATCTTGATGCTCTTTAAAGAAAAGATTATGGCTCATTCTCGATCTCTTGTTTTCCCGATTAGAATTCGGGAAAGTGAAACTTGAGAAACTGGGTTGATGATACACTATCAAAGCTAACTCCAACCATTTTGTGATCGAAAGACTTCTTTCTTTTGATGAGAATTTGGAATTTCAAGCTTTAATTGCCACAATCGGTGCTTTACAACGGGGTCCTGCAAAGCCATCAAAGACAAACAAAACGAATAAAAATTTTCTGCCCCAGTTTGGCACTAGGAAAATTTTGTGAGTTATTAGAGAAAGCTATAAACTATCTACTTTGTTGAAAGGAAGACAAAGACAGATTATAAACTAGCTATGTGAGGATATGCAACTAGAGAGGTAGTACCCTGTGTTAGAGAGAGAGAACATAAAGTGGGGATGGTGCCCGTTATCATAGAAAAGGAAATATACCCAGGGGTTAATACCCTGTATTATTGAAAAGGAAGCGTAACCAAGGGTTGACGTCCTGTATTACTAAAGGAATGTAATCAGGGGCTGGCGCCCTGTATTACTGGAAGGGACGTAACCATGGGTTGGTACCTTGTATTACTGAAAGGGACGTAACCAGGGGTTGGTACCCTGTATTACTGGAAAGGAATGTAACCAGGGATTGGCACCCTGTATTATTGAAAAAGAAATGTAACCAGGGGTTGGCACCCTATATTACCAGAAGGGAACGTAACCAGGGTTACCCTGTATTACTGGAAAGGAATGTAACCAGGGGTTAATGCCCTGTATCACTTAGGAATATATGTAACCAGGGGTCGGTACCCTGTGTTACCGAAAGGAGTGTAACCAGGGGTTGGTACCCTGTATTACTGAAAGGAGTGTAACCAGGGGTTGGTACCCTATATTACTGGAAAGGCATGTAACTAGAGATTGGTACCCTGTATTACTGAAAAAGAAATGTAACCAGGGGTTGGCACTCTGTATTACTGGTAAAATGTTGAATCCCTCTAGGTGAAAAGGTTCTACCTGAGTTAAGCTACGTAAAACATCCTGAGCGAAGAGTATTTCTACCCGGAACTATGAGCTGGATCCCCCTAGGCGAAACAGTTCTACCTGAGTTAAGCTACGAAAATGGGAGGCATGAACAGTAGTGATGCATGCTGAAAAATAAATGAAAATGGAGATTTTAAGGAGCTTACGTTTGGTGACATTCGTCCTTTGAGAATCGCCATTCTGCCCCGCTTTGTTCCTGGTTTAAACAAAGAAAAATTTATGAGTTTTCAAAGTGGTGGTTGGTTTGTGGCCTTGATGCCCTGTTGTAGTTTGAATTCACGGCCACTTCGCTGTTGAAGAACTAATTCTATCAGTATGGTACCGAGTTGCTCGGATACTCTGTATTGCATTCTGGAAACCTTATTTTCTGACATTGCCCCCTGACTGTATCATACTCGGATGTCCATGGTACCGTTAACCCGTCCCTAAGGCAAGCCAATTTTTCCCTTTAAAATCAAACTCGGTTGTCTTGCACCTAGTATCAGTTTGTGTCCGTAGTGCTTATCAACTTTTCTCATGAAGCAGGCCTTGCTTAGGCGACCTTTTCAGTTTATTTGAGACACTTTGTTCTCCTTATCATTCTGCCTTCGTCAATGCCATATATGCCCCAAATTGTGCTCGATATTACGGTGAAACTGTAGCCAGTTTTGCAGCCATTTCTTTATTTCGCTTCTGATGGAAGATTCGACCGAAGGGACTCAAAGAAAAATTATGGGTAAAATAGAAGAATAATTGAAAGTGAAAAAGAACTGTGCTTAAACAAAAGGTGTCCCCTTCTGGGAAATGAATATGGAGACTTATTCGGAGGTATGTGCCAACTTCAATGAATCATGACATGCATTTTGGACTGGACGCCTGATCGGTCTGAGCTGTCTAATTCTCAGAATTTGTCACAAACATTCATCTTGAAACTGTCTTGGTTGTGCTCATGCCGGAGTACCGAAGACCCTCATTCAGCTAGTAGCGCCCTTTGCGGGTTTTCGCTAACTAACCTCTCTCATTTCTCTACTCACTGTCGCCTTATGGTGCCCATCTAGATTTTCACCAATAAGACTCTCTCATTTTTCTGCTCACCGTCGCCTTACAGTGCCCATACAGGTTTTCACCGATAAGACTCTCTCATTTCTTTTTTTTTTTGACCAAGATACTGCATGCTGAAGGTTGCCCAGTTCCCTTGGCATGGGGACTTCAAACATTCTCAAAGATCGATCAGAAGTTCCTGATAGGGAAAAGGCGAAAAGAACCTCGAACTGAATTACAACTTTTGCAACCGTTTTTATAGGAAAAACCGTAAAATAAAACAAACTTCTGCCCCAGTTTTGGAGTATTAGGAATATGGATTTTTGTTGTGATGGGACCGAACCCAGGGTAAGGCTGCCTACGTATCCTTTCNATAGCCTTCGTCATCTCGATCTGAGAAAATCATGCGTGAAAGTTCCATAGTAGGTATATATCAAACATAATAATTTTTGACTGCATCTGCGTTAATAGTCATGTCTGGTACCCGTCCTTCTTCATCTACAAAGTGCAAGGCCCCTTTTGGTAACACTTTCTTGATGATGTAGGGTCCTTGCTAGTTTGGGGCAAACTTTCCTTTAGCTTCTACTTGGTGTGGAAGAATGCGTTTCAGAATGAGCTGGCCTACCTCAAAGTGCCTTGGACGCACTTTCTTGTTGTAAGCGCATGCCATTCTTTGCTGGTATAACTGGCCAAAACACACCGCCGCTCGTCGTTTTTCATCAATCAGCATTAGTTGTTCTAATCGGGTCTTGACCTACTCAGTATCTTCAATCTTCGATTCCACAATGATTCGGAGAGAGGTAATTTCGACTTCAGCGGGTATTACAGCTTCCGTTCCATATACCAGCAGATAATGAGTTGCAGCAACAGATGTGCGAGCAGTCGTGCGGTATCCCAAAAGAGCAAAAGGCAACTTTTTATGCCATTGTCTGGAACCTTGGATCATCTTCCTAAGAATCTTCTTGATGTTCTTATTCGCCGCTTCAACGGATCCATTGGCTTTTGGCAGATAAGGGGTAGAATGGCGATGTACAATTTTAAATTGCTCGCATACCTCCTTCATCAAATGACTATTTAGATTGGCTGCATTGTCGGTGATAATGGTCTTTGGGATACCAAAGCGATAGATGATGTTGGAATGAACAAAGTCTACCACTGCTTTCTTGGTTACTACTTTGAAAGTGACGGCCTCCACCCACTTGGTGAAGTAATCAATTGCAACCAAAATGAATCTATGCCCATTTGAAGCCTTTGGCTCGATTGGCCCAATAACATCCATTACCCAAGAAATGAAAGGCCAAGGAGAGTACATGGGATGTAACTCTGAAGGAGGCGAGTGAATCAGTTCACCATGAATCTGGCATTGGTGACACTTGCGAACAAAGCTGAAGCAATCTCGCTCCATAGTAAGCCAATAATACCCTGCCCGCAGAATCTTCTTGGCCAAAACATATCCATTCATGTGAGGTCCGCATACCCCCGAATGCACTTCACTCATGATTCGCTTTGCTTATGTGGCATCTATGCATCTCAACAAGTTTAAATATGGGGTCCTTTTGTACAAAATTTCCCCATTCAGGAAGAAACCACCGGCGAGCCGCCTTATAGTTCTTTTTTGATCTCCTTTGGCATGCTCTGGGTATTCTCTTATTTTCAGGAATCGTTTTATGTCATAATACCATGGTTCACCATCTGGTTCTGTCTCAGTTGTATTGCAGTAACCGTGTTGATTCCGAACTTGGATTTCTAGTGGATCAATATGAGTGTTGCTTGGATAAGGGAGCATCGAGGCTAAAGTAGCCAAGGCATCGGCTAGCTTGTTGTGAAACCTGGGAATGTACCTGAACTCGATGGATTTGAATCTTTTGCTCAGGTCTTGCACACATTGTCTGTATGGAATAAGCTTGATGTCTCGAGTCTCCCATTCGCCTTGGGCTTGCCGGATAAGCAAGTCGGAATCTCCCATAACCAATAGTTTATGCACATCTAGATCGAGGGCCATTTTCAGACCCATGATACAAGCTTCGTAAGACTGTGTTATTGGTATAGAAGAACCGAAGTCGGGCCATTGCATGGTAATGATGTCCAATAGGTGAGACGAGGATTGACCCGATCCCAACTCCTTTGATATTGACAACCCCATCAAAATACATTTTCCATACCGGGTTATCGTCTGGAACTACTTCCTCTATTGAGTTGACCTCTTCATCTGGGAAGTATGTGGTAAGTGGCATGTACTCATCATCAACTGGATTCTCTGCCAATGATCTGCCAAGGCTTGTGCTTTCATCGCGGTACGAGTGACATAGACGATGTCAAACTCTGTGAGCAGGATCTGCCATTTTGCGAGCCTGCCAGTGGGCATTGGCTTTTGGAAAATGTACTTCAGAGAATCCATTCTAGATATGAGGTAAGTAGTGTAGGCAGAAAGATAATGTCTCAGCTTCTGAGCGACCCAAGTCAAGGCACATCATGTCCTTTCTAAGAGGGTGTACTTAACCTCATAATTGGTGAACTTCTTGCTCAAATAATAGATTGTCTGTTCCTTTTTGCCTGTTGAATCATGTTGCCCCAGAATGCATCCAAAGGAATTATCCATCACCGATGAGAATCTCCTAATTGTTCCAGAGCAACTAGAAGAGTATTCTTTAACCA
>NW_017676308.1:0-304 GCF_001879085.1 Nicotiana attenuata
TTTAGTTTAGTTTAGTTAGGTAGGGTAAGTTAAAGTTAAAAATTAATTTAGTGGTACTTATGAACAAAAAAAAAAAATTTAAAAAAAAAAGACATGGGTAATTTGGCGCATATAGTTCCTGTAAGATACTTCTGTACAAAGATGCGCATAGACTAGAAGGTACACTCAGTGTGAAAAAAATAAATAATTCAAAGACATTATTGGCTATTGGTCCAGACTGATGTAGAGTGCATAAAGGCTAGTCAATACGAGGATGAGCGATTGTTCAAGTACCGAGATTAGTTTTTAGCTAGTAAAAGCGAGG
>NW_017676308.1:4160-19114 GCF_001879085.1 Nicotiana attenuata
TCACAATCCTAAATTGGATCGTGACAATATGAGTATACCATATGAGTATAGAATTGTACTTGTTTGTGTTTGTGTTTATTAATCGGTAAAATATGATACATATATAGTATATATCTATGCTAAATCAGTATACTATGTGAGTATAGAATTGTAATGTTTGTCTATGTTTTTATCAGTAAACGATGATACCGATATATAGTATATAAATATGTTATATGAGTATACTATGTGAGTATAGAGTTGTACTGGTTTGTGTGTTTGTTTTTTAATCAGTAAAATATGATACCAACATAGTATATATGGGTGCCAAATCACTATACTATATGAGTATATAATTGTACTCGTTCGTCTGTATTTTTTATCAGTAAAATATGATATTTATATAGTATGTTAATGCTTTACGAGTATTCTATGTGAGTATGGTTTTTGTGTATGTTTTTAAATTAGTAAACCATACTACTGATATAGTATATATTTATGCTAAATCAATATACTATGTGAGTACAAAATTGTACTGGTTTGTCTGTATTTTTTCAGTAAAAGATGATACTGATATAGAATATAAGTATGCTATATGAGTATACTATGTGAGTATAAAATTGTACTTGTTTGTGTGTTTATTTTTTAATCCGTAAAATATGATACCGATATAGCATATATGTGTGCTAAATCAGTATATTATATGAGCATATAATTGTACTGGTTTGTCTGTGTTTTTTATCGGTAAAAGATGATATTGATATAATTGATAAGTATGTTATATGAGTATATTATGTGAGTATAAAATTATACTGGTTTGTGGGTGTTTTTTAATAAGTAAAACATGATACCAATATAGTGTGTGTGTGTGTGTGTATATATATATATAAATCAGTATACTATGTAAGTATAGAATTGTATTGATTTGTCTGTGTTTTTTATCATTAAAAGATGATGCTGATATAGTATATAAGTATGATATATGACTAAACTATGTGAGTATAGAATTGTACTAGTTTTTGTGTGTGCTTTTATTCAGTAAAATATGTTACCGATATAGTATATATGTATGCTAAATCAGTATACTATGTGAGTATAGAATTGTATTGGTTTGTCTATGTTTATTTTTCATTATAAGATGATGTTGATATAGTATATATATGCTATATAACCATACTATGTGAGTATAGAGTTGTACTTGTTTGTGGGTGTGTTTTTTAATCACTAAAATATGATTCCGACATAATATATATGTTTAACCAAAAAATATAATTTCGGTTAAAACTAGAATTTGAGATGAAAAATCGGGTTACTGATAATCAAGAGACCAAAAAAGAATAATAGGCTTTCTGAGAGTAATAATAAAGCAGCGAACACGTTTTTATTTCAGTATGATATCAACCATGATCTTTTCCCAATACAACTTCCTCCTTTTATAGTTGATTCTAGATAAAGGAATGAAACCTAAGCTTTAATGAGACAATTATGGACAATAAATGATATTAAATGAGTCGTTACACAATCATTCCTATTAAATACCAATTTTCTAACGTATCAGGTATTTAATACTGAATTTGGACTCCTTTTTGTCTTCATATCCATGTTTTCAATGCCTTTTGATCCACTGGCTTTAAATGACTCGAATGGATACGAGACTCGTATCTAAACTGCTTCTCGTGCCTGTTTCACTTCCTCTTCTCGTACCTGTCATCTCCCGTACCTTTTTCTTAATTGTTATACTTTGACTATTTGACCAGTCCACGTGTCACGCCACGTCATCTTCAATATAAATTCAACTTTTTCCCAATACAATATACGTATGATATATCAGTATACTTTGTGAGTATGAATTGTACTAGTTTTCCTATATTTGTTATCAGTAAAATATGATTATTATATAGCATATAAGTAGGTTGTATCGTTATATCATGTTGAAAGAAAACAACGTCATAAATATGCAAGCATTATACATATTTAGCAGATCGGTATACTATTTGAGTTCACAATTTTTTTTTATCATTCTTCTTCTCTGCACATAACTGTATTTGTATTACAAAAAGTATACCCTTGATTGAGTGGATGAAAGATGCACTTGGAGACTTAAAGCATGAGCCTACGAGCATCAAATATTTTCAATGTGACGGATTTCAGTTTTGTCCATGGTTCTTTAAATGAAAAGAGATTTTGTTCACAAAAGCAAGTTGTCTTAGCTTTTGTTGCAACTATGGAACAAGATAAACTTGTTGACCCAAAAATAATATATACGCCAACAGATATCCAGAGAGACATCCAAAAAGCATATGGTATGGACTTAAGCTACATGCAATCATGGAGTGTCGCGCCCCCTTTTTCTCGCGAAATCGGGCTTCCACGTTTCTTGGACAACTCTTTTTCTGAGAGGATAGGGAATTGGATTTGAAAGAGTCGCCACCTAACGGATTAAAGTGCGTTAGGGCACCTAGAGCAATTTACTCATATAACCAGTCTACATCACTAGAGATCGGGTAAGGACTCGAAATTACCTTGAGGGGAAGGTGTTAGGAACCCCTTGAGGTCCACAACGGTGGGTCTTAGCCGAACATAAATTAGGCGAATTACTCTTAACAGGGAAGAAAACAATTTGGACAAATACAATATTAACTTTATGTTAATCAAGAGTATAGGGGGTAGTCCTAAGTTTTTTTAGCCTATAGGATCATTCCATGCAATACTTTGTAACTCCCTCAAGTCGAGGTGTTACTGATAGCATTAGCGCATGGGATATCATCTCCTTACTACCTAATTACTATCTTTAAGTTGTTACTTAAGCGCACTAGTTGATTCTAAATCGTACCCTATGCGTGCACTACCTGTCCCTTACCTATGGTCTTGGAGGTATTAGGACCTCTATTTGGGATGGTTCTTGACTAACCTATGTTACCTAAAAAATGTGAAATCTAGGCGACACATAAAAAGTAAATAGGACTTTCAGATAAAGAGCAAGTATAGGCTCTTATTAACCTCCACACATAGGCAACAAAGCACGCAATTGGACCAGCAATATTTATTAATTTAGAAATCTTATATGCAGGATATCAATGTGAGAAAATAGAGTTTAGAGACAGCTGTGTTACGGCGAGCATTAGGAACTATTTGTTTGCCTACTGATTTTATTTAGCATGAATTTGGGCACCTCATGCAAGAATGTGTAACAATTATAAGCCTAGAATTATTAAGTCCTACAAATACATTGCCTAAGTGATTGACAATAACGATTGAATTCAAAGCGGGATCCTATAGGCATGATTTCTACGAGCTTCTTAATTGCAGACCTATAGACATGGTTTCTAAGCATAGCAGTGATTTTAACTCGAAAAGACAGATTTCATCGCCTACAGGCATGCTTTCTAATTAATGAGCTGACTTAACCCTTATAAGCATGATTTCTGAATGGGAAATTGATTTTTAGTCCTATAGGCATGATATCTGTTGCTGGATTGATTTAAACACTATCAGCATGATTTCTAGGTTAGAATGGATTTAAATCCTATAGGCATGATTTCTTAATTGAAAATTTATTTCTTAGTCCTATAGGCATGATATCTTTTAATTGTGTTCGCGCATAAGTTAAACAAATTGCCAGAAAGGCCAGTTAGTATAGATAATATGATCCTATAGGCATGCTTGCTAATGCACATTTGTTGAAAACATGTATAAATCCTATAAACATGATTTCTAATATGCAGAATTGAAAGAAAGTCCTATGAGCAGGATCTCTAGTATGCAAATGTAAACTTCAGAATCAGCATGATCATGAAGGTCCTATAGGCAGGATTTCTAAACACAGTAATATACTCACATAAGTCAATCAACACAATCTAATCCTATATACATGATTTCTACCCAACTTTAACAAAAGATATAAGAATAACCCCCCTCCCCCAACTTTACTAAATATCCCCAAATCTATTATTACATAGTTAATACAAACCAGAATAGCCAAATGAATTACATAACAATATCAGTTACACTATAGGGAACCTTCACAAGCCCAAATAAAATCTGGGAACCAGGCCTTCCACATAGCACTTTTGAAGAATAGCAGTGATTCACCCAAAGCACATTAGAACCAGGCTTCTAGTGTGTCAAAGTTCAGTGACGACCCGGCCGTCTTAAGAATTAATGCCCGATCCCCCTATTAACTACTTTCCCCAAGTTTATTTATGCTATGTTGATTTGCCGGCATGTTCGGTTTTAAGTTTCGGAGAATTTTGGGACACTTAGTCCCTAAATGAAGCTTAAATGTTGGAAACGTTGACCGTAGTTAGAACAGTGTGAAGACGGCCTTGGAACGGGAATCTGAGGGTCCCATTAGCTCCGTTAGGTGATTTTGGGCTTAGGGGTGTGATCGGATTGTGTTTTGGAGGTTCGTAGCTAATTTAGGCTTGAAATGCCGAAAGTTGAATTTTTGAAGTTTCCGGTTCAATAGTGAGGTTTTGATCCGAGGGTCATAATGGAATCTCGAGAGTTGCTGTAGTCCCGTTATGTCATTTGGGATGTGTGTGCAAAATTTCGGGTCATTCGGAGGTGGTTTGGTTGGGTTCTTTGATCAAAAGCGGAATTCGGAAGATTTTTAGAAACTTAGGCTTGAATCCGATGTGTTTTGGGGAATTTGATGTTTTTTGAAGTATTTTGAAGATTGGTACAAGTTTGAATGATGTTTTAGGATTAGTTGGCATGTTTGGTTGAGGTCCGGGGGGCCTCGGGTGTGTTTCGGATGCTCAACGGGTCATTTTTGGAACTTAGGAAATTGCAGAAAATGTTGCAGCAGTCAGTTCTGGTTTCCTTCTTCGCGTTCGCGAGTGGGTCCTCGCGTTCGCGAAGAGGAGCAGGGGCTGGGGGAGAGTTTTGCCTTCGTGTTCGCGAGAGGGCATCCACGTTCGTGAAGAGGCTGGGTGGTTGTGCTACGCATTCGCGATTGGGCTTCGCGTTCGTGTAAGAGGAATTGGCCTAGTGGAGTTTTGTGCATCGCGTTCGCGCGGTGCACATCGCGTTCGCGAAGGTACTTCTGAGCAAAGCATCGCATTCGCAGAATAGGGGCGCGTTCGTGAAGAAGGAAAAGTGGCCAAAGTTATTTTGTGCTTCGCGAACGCGAGGCTTTGACCGCGTTCGCGAAGAAGGAATTTAAATACCTGGGCAGAATGTTTTAAAAGGGTTATTTCGCGAATTTTAGCCTAGTTTCCCCCATTGTTAGGCGATTTTGAAGCTTTTTGAAGAGGATTGAAGAGGGACTCAAGGGGAATCACTTGGAGGTAAAAAATTTTACTTCATAACTCGTTTTTATGTGATTAAATACCTTATTAGTGGTGAAAAATTTGGGAGAAATGGGTAATTAGGGCTTGAGTTTAAGAGAACCAAAAAGGGGTATTTGAGGGGTTAATTGAACTCCGATTTTAGTGTTCTTGTTAAGCACAGACTCGTGAGAGTATGAGGATTCCGAAAATATAAATTTTACTCGATTCCGGGACGTGAGCCTAAGGGGCATTTTGGTCATTTTACCTAATTTCTCATATTAGCTTAGAATTTAATTGTGGAATCAGTTACTTGAGGTGTTATTTATAATATGCAATTGAATCGAATAGATTTGGGACATTTGGAGTCGGATACTCGTGGCAAAAGCGTGATTTCGGGTTGACTTGCGCTTGTTCGAGGTAAATGGCTTGTCTAACCTTGTATGTGGGGACTTTTCCCTTAGGATTTTATATATTTGTTAATTGAAATGCCTTGTACGTAAGGTGACGAGTGCGTACTTGTGCTAATTATTGGAAATCCGGTTTTTCATTAAGTACTACTAGTATGATTACTTCCATGTGTTTACTGCTTGTGCTATTTAAGCCTATGTTAGCCTAGGGAAAGCATGTCTAAGTGATTTAATTGCCTTATCTGTTAACGGCTTTACCTGAATTCTGTGCAGCATGCTAGGCTAGACTATTTGTTTGCCATAATGTGAAGTTTGATATTTCTGAGCATTTCTCATGTTGTTGCTGTGTATTTACATCGGGACTACGGGTGTGGGATTCCAGTAGCTCCCCCTTGTCTGTTTACATTTGGGACTACGGATGTGGGATTCTGGTAGATCCCCCTGCACAGTGATATGGAACTACGGGAATGCACCCGGTAGATTCCCCCAGTATTGGGTATATATGTTTGGGACTACGGAACGGGATTCCAGTAGATCCCCTTATACTATGAGCTGAATTACGGGATGGTATCCCGAGAGACTGATTTGGATACGTATGTTAGGGACTTTAGGACGGTATCCTAGAAGGTTCCCGGTTGAAGTTGTTGAAATTGAACTGTATTTTCCTTCGATTTTTACATTGTTCCGAGTAGTTGTTATTGTCCTTTATATCTGTGTTACTTTCATAATTGCTCATACTTATGCTGTTTTTTGTTCTATACTGTCGAATTATACCTTTTATTTAACCTCAGTAGGTCCCTCACCTTCCTCGTCACTACTCAACCGAGGTTAGGCTTGGCACTTACTGAGTACCGTTGTGGTGTACTCATGCCCTTTCTGCGCATATTTTTCATGTGTAGATCCAGGTACCTCTACTTAGGCTTACCATTCTTGAGTTGAGGCGATTCTATGGGACTTCGAGGTATATCTGCCGTGTCCGCAGACCGAGGAGGCTCTTTCTATTCCTACATTTAGTATTTAGCCCTTCTGTACTTTCTATTCTTGTTAGACATTCCGAAGATTAGAGCTATGTAGTGTTTTTCTCAGCTTGTGGATCCGTGAGTTTCCGGGTATTGGGATAGTGTATCAGATTTATTGAGGAGTTGTGTGTATATGCCTAGCGGCATCTAAATATTGTTTCCTTCAAATATTTTTGACTTTTGACTATTTATTCAGCAAGTTTGGTTTAATTTCCGCATTGCTAGGCTTACCTAGTCGTAGAGACTAGGTGCGGTCACGATAGTTCACAGAGGGCGAACTGGGGTCGTGAAAAGTTGGTATCAGAGCTCTTGGTTCATAGGAGTCATTGATCACAAGCCAGTTTATTAGAGTCTCGCTGATCGGTGTGGAGATGTTTGTACTTATCTACGAGAGGCTATGTAACTGTTAGGAAAATTCCACTTCATTTGATTTTCTTGTCGTGCGAGATTTGTGATATCACAATTCCAAACTTCTGTCTTCTATTCTCTCTTAGATGGCGAGGACACATGCTACTCGAGATGATCAGGCACCCGCGCCCCCTACTGCAACCATTAGAGGCCGGGCTGGGGTAGAGGTCGAGGACGCGCATGTAGTACAGCTAGAGCACCTGCGCGAGCTGCCACCGAGGAGCCATCAGCAATGCCATTCGGAACCCAGGCACCTGACACACCTACTGCTACTACCACGCCAGCACTTCAGAAGACTCTGGCACAGTATATGAGCATGTACACCACTTTGGCTCAGGCAGGGTTGTTTCCCCTTGCTGGAGCCACATCTCAGTCCGGAGGAGGAGCACAGACTCCCGTCGCCCGCACTCCTAAGCAGCGAGTGCATGTTTATCAGGTCCCAGAGATTAATGTTGTGCCGCCTGCAATGCCACTTCAGCCCGAGGACAGGGCAGCGACTTCAGAGGATGAGTAGCGGAGACTTGAGAGGTTCAAGAAATATGATCCTCCTGTATTTAGTGGGTTAGCATCAGAGGACGCCTTGGGATTTCTGGAGGAGTGTTATCGTATTCTCCTTACTATGGGTATATCAGGATCGAGCGGGGTTTCATTCACTACTTTCCAGCTTCGAGCAGCCGCCTATGAGTGGTGGCGCACCTATGAGTTAGACAACCCGGACTAGGTTGCTTCGCTGACTTGGACCCAGTTTTCAGATCTATTTCTGAGAGAGTTTGTTCCTTAGAGCCTCAGAGATGCATGGCACGCTGAGTTTGAGCATTTGCGCCAGGGTACTATGCCTGTCTTAGAGTATGCTGTCCGTTATACTAGCTTGGCTAGGCATACACCGACCTTGGTTTCTACTGTTCGCGAAAGGGTTTGCCGGTTTATTATGGGGCTTATTCCCAGCATCAGGTCTAGCATGGCTCGTGAGTTGGAGATGGATATTCCTTATCAGCAGGTTGTGAGCATTGCTAGGAGGATTGAGGGTATGCATGCTAGGGAGAGAGAGGAGAGGGAGGCCAAGAGGTTTCGAGAGTCGGGCCATTATTCTGGTGCCCGTACCCGAGCTGCAGGTCGTCATGGTAAGGGTTATATAAGTTGCCCTGTTCATTCAGCTCTTCCAGCATCCAGTAGTGCTCCAGCTCCTCCTAGGCCTCAGGAGCCTTATTATGCACCTCCAATTTCTAGCGCGCCCCTTGCGTGGGGTGCTTTCAGAGGTCAGTCCAGCAGACCTGGCCCGAGCCAGTCACAGCCACCACGTCCTCCCAGAGCTTGTTTTGAGTGTGGTGACACATGCCATATGGTGAGGGATTGCCCCAGATTTGGGAGTGGTGCACCTTCACATACTTCTCAGCCACAGCGTGCCCCGCAGAGTTCTCAGGCCATGGTTAGAGCTCTAGTTGCTACACCACCTGCTCAGCCAGCTACAGGTGGAGATCGGGTATTTAATAATTGTAAAGACATTTAAGAAAGAAAAACAAGGAGAGAAGTCAGTTTCCATAGTAAAAGTGATAAAGCAGGGGAGGGAGATCATAAATGAATAAGGATAGGCAAATAAATTCACATAGAGTGGGAAAGGGAAGGGGTGTGCAAGTATTAACGGAATAATAAAGACATGCTTAAAGACTAATTCACAGACAAGTTCGTTATGGTAAGAGCCTAAAGATATCCCCAGCAGAGTCGCCATGCTATCCCGCCCCCTTTTTCTCGCGAAATAGAGCTTCGACATGTGAGCATGTGATTTTTGCCCTATATACTCCTACAAAATTAAATAAAAATAGATTCTTTCAAATTATTTTCAATTTTATAGGATTTTTGTAGGATTTTATTAATTGTTTTCATTTTTGTGCACGTTTAATTTTTTGTTAAAAATCACGAAAAATGCCCCAAAAATATCATGCATTGCATATTAGATCTTTGTGTTCATATTTTAGGATTAATTAGTCAATTAATTTCTTATTAAAATGGAAAATCAAAAAATATTGCTCATTTTTACATTTTAGCTTTTAATTTTGGATTAGTAATTTTTTCTTTTTAATTTAGGATGAACTAATTTTTGTAAATATTATAATTAGATAATTAGCATAATTTTTGCAAATTAGATTAATTAAGGATTTTAATTAATTAACGAAAAAAATGGGAAAAACAAAGAAAAGAAAAATAGGAAAGAATGCATTTTGTCTTGTTTAAAATTGGGCAATCTTTAAAATTGGCTCAATTAATTTTATCCCCCAATTCCCTTAACCCGTTCCACCCCAACCTAACCCCATAAAACCGGTGTCACGCCTCCTTTTTACCACCCGAGGGGGGAATATAAGGGAATTTTTTCAATTAAAGTGACATTATTCGAAATAGGATTATTTATTTTATTTTTCCAAAGTCGCCACTTGGAATAGTTTAGGGTGACCCAAGTCACCGATTTATTTTAAATTCCAGATCGAGGAATATCGACTTTATTTAAAAGTCTGCGAAACCAGAAATTCTAACTAAGGAATTCTGTTAACCCGAGAGAAGGTGTTAGGCATTCCCGGATTCCGTGGTTCAAGCATGGTCGCTTAAACTATTAAAATTGACCTAATTATCTGATTTATTACATGATTTAAACATATTGTGCATTTTTAACTTTATAACAACTTTTAATTATTTTAAACCGCATTTAGGATTTATGAAATTATTTCTTGAACAAGATACGATTGTCGTACACTTTCCGTTTTGGGACACACCGCAAACCACGTTACATGAAATGCACCCGCGGTTCACGACATATTTATTTATTATCATTCCAAGTTGTTATGATCGGGTTACATGAAATGCACCCTCAAATTTGGGAATTAGGTATCATGACTATGCCACGGGAATCGTACTCATAGTCACGATCATTTATTATAAAATGCGCCTAAAGCAAACTACGAATGTTCAAAGTATTTTTCACATTATTTTTTGCATCAATGTGAGGCCATAGGTTATGGGATTCAATTGTGGGTGGCACGCCTCAACTTATTTCAAAAGATTGTACTTAACTAAAGCGAACTACGGATGTTCATATTTAAAACTAATTTGAAATTAGGTTTCAGAACTACGCTACGGGAACTGTACCCGTAGTTGTAATGATTTATTATTAATCGTGCATAAAGCTGAAGTGTAGAAATTATGGGTGAGTTCGGTTTCAGAAAAAGTTTCCCTTTTTGCTTCTTTTTGACAAAAAGATCTTATATCTGCTTTCTTTTACAGCTTCTAGTATTATGGAGACCAAACATCAACTAAACTAGTGGATTCCAACCTTAAATGAAGAGATAATGTTGGCATTAAATTAAAAGCAATTTCAATTGCTGCCAAAGCCCCGTTTCCTTAGAACCATACGATAAATTAGACATAAATCATCTAATTCTTATGTAATAGAACACCCCGCGGAGCTAATCATGCAAGAGAAAATTTAAAGTACAATGGATGGCATCATCATTAAACAAATGTATGCATGTCCACATAGGATGCGAAAAAAAATTGATAGCATGTCTACTGAAATATAACTGCAAGAAAAGAGTAAATTGCTTAAAAAAAAAAAAGCTAAAGAATGTTTAAATACTTGTATTTTTACATGGAATTAATGGGCCATTAATCACACAGAAACATACTTGCACTTTAGTAACTAAGCCTTAGATGATTAAAACAGAGCAAACTTTCACACACTACAAATTCGACAACAAAGTGCCTTTGTGATCAATGGGATTTCAAAGATTCTTACTGTTGCTATATACAAGTGATAGTAGTCAATGTCCAAATTGTTTAACTCATATGGACTTCTATAACAGTTACTACCAAAAGATTGAGTTTCTTTTGTTGGATCTTAATCTACAAATATTACTACTTACCCTGGTTTTATATAGTAAATATTTTATAAGCAGGCAAAGGAATCTATTTTAATCTTTTCTCATAAACTAATTTTCTCCTTCAAACTTTTACTCTAGAAATCAGAGAACATCAACGCAATTTATAACAAAATCAGACAAAACTCAACATCGATTATAATTTCATGACAAACCAGATCTAAGATAATTGAAGGAGAACATACCTAATGCCGAAAAAGAACTAGAATTTAGCAGCCTTTTCAAACAACCAAATCAACAACAACAACCATGCATTTGAGCTTTGACGGCTTGTGCAAACCTAGAAAAAGAAGAAGTTGGGATTTGAAATCAATTTTTCTTCAATGTTCCTTTAGAAATTAAGATTCTGCTTTTGTTTGTTTTCCTTCAAGCTTTTGTGATTTTTCATCTTCATTTCCAAATAGGGGTGTGTATGAAGAAGAAGAAGGAGAGCGGCAATGGGGTGGTCCGGTGTTTGTTTTTGGCGTAGGATTTGGAGAAAAGTCCAGGAAGAAGAAGTTAAGGAGTTCTCGTGCTCTAGCAGAAGCAAGCGCCATTTTTATTTGTTTTGTCCAAGGGAAGGGTCTATTCTCCTGATGTCTTTCTAGGTCTAGGATTTTAATTAAAAGGGGGTAAAGCAGGTCGGGTAAGGCGATTGGGCTGGTCGGTGGGTTTGGGTAGGGATTGGGCCTAGCGATAATTTTGGCCCAATCAAGTTTAAACCAACCTTTTTTTTTAAATTTCCTTTTTCTTTTATTTTCTTTTTTTCTTTAATTAATTAAAATCCTAAATTAATCTAAATTTTAAAATTAAGCTAATTATAAAATTTATAACAATTACTTCATCCTAAATTAGAAGAGAAAAATATCTAATCCAAAAATTAAAAGGTAAAATGTAAACATGAGCCATTTTTTATTTTTATTTTTAATAAAACAATTAATTAACGAATTAATCCTAAAAATATAAAAGCAAAGATCTAAATGCAATGCATGGCATTTTTTGTATTTTTTATGATTTTAATAAAAGTAAACATGGACAGAAAATGCGAGCAATTAACACAAATTCCTACAAAAATCCTATAAAATTGCAAATAATTGGGAAAATCTATATTTTTTTGATTTTATAGGAGTATTTTGTATAAGGCAAAAATCACATGCTCACAGCTGCCCCTCTTTGCTGGGAAACACGAAGGTTGTTCGGGCAAAGATAAAATGAGCAATTATGAGCGATTTTTTCCCGTTTGAAACTCCGTGGGAAGCATCTTTTGAAAAAGTCTGACCGAATCTTGCCTCAGAGGTTGTCTACATATCCTTGCCTGTAAAGGAATCAGGTCAGTGTAGTTCTGGAATTTTTGGTAGCTGGGATTACAGGATAGTTTTGATTCAGTGCTGTTTCTGCTTGCTGAGCTCTTTATTATACAAAAATGAAAAATAAAAAGCTAAACTAGCTAAGCATATCAACAACTAGTTAAAAGATTCATATCTATAAATCTTCTGAAGCTTGATCTTGAGTCTTGGATGATCCTTCCTGCAGACTGTGATCTGAATCTTGATGCTTGTTAGTTGCAACCGCTGGTTTATTCTTCTTCGGCTTTTCGGTTCAAGGTGGGATATGCAAAGCTTGTGACTTCAATCGTATCTTGGGCAATCTCTATCTTTTCTCCGCTTCTACACTTAGAGCTCAACTTCTTTTCTTGTTTCTTCTTTTCATTTATTTGGGTTGAGACTTCTTCTTTTGGTCATTTCAAACCTTGTGCCTCAGCGTGAAAACCTGTTCAGGCACCCAAGCAAACAAACAAACGAAATTTTCTACCTCAGTTTTAACTAGAAAAATTTCGTGAGTTATTGTAACAAAAATCTAAACTATTCCTTTATTGAAAGCAGTTAAAATCAGGATTGTATATCCTTGGGAAAAAGAGATTAGGGAGTGGAGCCCTATATTTATAACAAATCAACTAGGGAGTGGAGACCCTATGTTAGAAAAGGGACTAGGGAGTGAAGACCCTATATCTAAATTAAAATTACCTAGAGAATGGAGACCCTATGCTGGAAAAGTGACTAGGGAGTGGAGACCCTATGTCTAAAATAACTTCAACTAAGGAGTAAAGACCTTATGTTGGAAAAGTGACTAGGGAGTGGAGACCTTATGTCTAAAATAACTTCAACTAGGGAGTGGGGACCTATGTTGGAAAAGCGACTAGGGAGTGGAGACCCTATATTTAAATTAAAATCAACTAGGGAGTAGAGTTGCTAAGTTGGAAAAGCGGAATAGTGAGTGGAGAACCTATGCCTAAAATAAAATCAACTAGGGAGTGGGGACCCTATGTTGGAAAAGCGACTAGGGAGTGGAGACCCTATGTCTAAAATAAAATCAACTAGGGAGTGTAGACCCTATGTTGGAAAAACGACTAGGGAGTGGAGACCCTATGTCTAAAATAAAATCAACTAGGGAGTGGAGACCCTATGTCGGAAAAGCAGACTAGGGAGTGGAGACCCTATGTATTATATAACATCAACTAGGGAGAGGAGACTCTATGTTGGAAAAACGACTAGGTAGTGGACACCCTATGTATAAAATAATTTCAACTAGAGAGTTGAGATCCTATGATGGAAAAGCATGCTAGGGAGTGGAGACCCTATGTCTAAAATAACTTAAACTAGGGAGTGGAGACCCTATGTTGGAAAAGCATACTAGAGAGTGGAGACCTTGTGCCTAAAATGAAATCAACTAGGGAGTGGAGACCCTATGTTGGAAAAGTAGACTAGGGAATGGAGACCCTATGCCTAAAATGAAATCAACTAGGGAGTGGATACCCTATGTTGGAAAAGCGACAAGGGAGTGGAGACCCTATGTCTAAAATAACTTCAATTAGGGAGTGTAGACACTACGTTGGAAAAGCAGACTAGAGAGTGAAGACCCTATGTTTAATATAAAATCAACTTGGGAGTTGTGACCCTATGTTGGAAAAACGACTAGGGAGTGGAGACCCTATGTCAAAAATAAAATCAACTAGGGAGTGGAGACCCTATGTATAAAATAATTTCAACTAGGGAGTGGAGACCCTATGTTGGAAAAGCAGACTAGGGAGTGGAGACCCTATGTCTAAAATAACTTCAACTAGGGAGTGGAGACCCTATGTTGGAAAAGCAGACTAGGGAGTGGAGAACCTATGCCTAAAATGAAATAGTAGAGACCCTATGTCAAAAATAACTTCAACTAGGAGTTGAGCTATTGTTGCAAAAGCAGACTAGGAGTGGAGACCTATGACTAAAAATAATTCAACTAGGAGTGGAGACCCTATGTTGGAAAAGCAGACTAGGGAGTGGAGAACCTATGCCTAAAATGAAATTAACTAGGGAGTGGAGACCTTATGCTGGAAAAGCAGACTAGGGAGTGGAGATCCTATATCTAAAATAAAATCAACTAGGGAGTGGAGACCCTATGTTGGAAAAGCGACAAGGGAGTGGAGACCCTACGTCTAAAATAAAATCAACTAGGGAGTGTAGACCATATGTTAGAAAAGCAGACTAGGGAGTGGAGACCCTATGTCTAAAATAAAATTAACTAGGGAGGTGGAGACCTATGTTGGAAATGACTCGAAGGAAGGAGACCCTATGTCTAAAATAACTTCAACTAGGGAGTTGAGACCCTTATGTTGGAAAAGCAGACTAGGGAGTGTGGAGACCCTATGTCTAAAAATAACTTCAACTAGGGAGTGGAGACCTATGTTGGAAAAGCAGACTAGGGAGTTGAGACCCTATTGTTGGAAAAGCAGACTAGGGAGTGGAGACTCTATGCCTAAAATAAAATCAACGGGAGTGGAGACCCTATGCCATAAATAAAATCAACTAGGGAGTGGAGGACCTAATGTTGGAAAAGGGACTAGGGAGTGGAGACCTATGTCTAAAATAAAATCAACTAGGAGTGGACACCCTATGCGGGAAAAGCAGACTAGGAGCTGGAAGA
>NW_017676308.1:21133-47625 GCF_001879085.1 Nicotiana attenuata
GAGACCCTATGTCTAAAATAAAATCAACTAGGGAGTGGACACCCTATGATGGAATAGCGACAAGGGAGTGGAGACCCTATGTCTAAAATAACTTCAACTAGGAAGTGTAGACCCTATGTTGGAAAAGCAGACTAGAGAGTGAAGACCCTGTGTTTAATATAAAATCAACTTGGAAGTGGTGACCCTATGTTGTAAAAACAACTAGGGAGTGGAGACCCTATGTCAAAAATAACTTCAACTAGGGAGTTGAGACCCTATGTTGGAAAAGCACCCAGGGAGTGGAGACCCTATGTCTAAAATAACTTCAACTAGGGAGTGGAGACCCTATGTTGGAAAAGTAGACTAGGGAGTCGAGACCCTATGCCTAAAATGAAATCAACTAGGGAATGGAGACCCTATATTGGAAAAGCAGTCTAGGGAATGGAGACCCTATGCCTAAAATAAAATCAACTAGGGAGTGGAGACCCTATGTCTAAAATAATTTCAACTAGGGAGTGGGGACCTATGTTGGAAAAGCGACTAGGGAGTGGAGACCCTATATTTAAATTAAAATCAACTAGGGGGTGGAGATGCTAAGTTGGAAAAGCGGAATAGTGAGTGGAGACCCTATGCCTAAAGTAAAATCAACTAGGGAGTGGGGACCCAATGTTGGAAAAGCGACTAGGGAGTGGAAACCCTATGTCTAAAATAAAATAAACTAGGGAGTGCAGACCCTAAATTGGAAAAGCGACTAGGGAGTGGAGACCCTATGTCTAAAATAAAATCAACTTGGGAGTGGAGACGCTATGTGGGAAAAGCAGACTAGGGAGCTGGGACCCTATGTCTTATATAAAATCAACTAGGGAGTGGAGACCCTATTTTGGAAAAACGACTAGGGAGTGGACACCCTATGTCTAAAATAACTTCAACTAGGGAGTTGAGATCCTATGATGGAAAAGCAGGATAGGGAGTGGAGACCCTATGTCTAAAATAACTTCAACTACGGAGTGGAGACCCTATGTTGGAAAAGCAGACTAGGGTGTGGAGACCCTATGTCTAAAATGAAACCGACCATTAGACTCAGGGAACCAAGGGATCAACTCAGGGAACCAAGGGATTTCACTTGGTGGTTCCCTACCATTAGACCAGGCATCCCACATTTCCAATATGCGAAGACGGAACATCCCATTCTCTTCAGAAGCTGCTGATTCTAGCTGCAGAATAGCTGATGCTGGGCTATCCTTAGGACCGTTGAGTGGTAGATTGCTTGTGGAGGCCATCTGTGCCTTTGGATCTTGTCAAGGAGGGGAGGCTAGACTACCAACCAAACCAACCACCAAAATCTGGCTTTTTTGCAGACCCAACAACCTTGTTAGTTTTGAAACATTTAACATATAGGAAATCGCACATTAGGATGCAATGCACCTAACAGTTTAACGCTTCTACCTTGCTTCGGAGGTTGCCTACATATCCTTGGCTGTAAAGGAATCAGGTCTGTGTAGTTCTAGATGTTTTGGTAGCTGGGACTACCGGATAGTTGTGATTTCACTACTGTTGCTGTTGTTTCTGCTTGCTGGGCCTTATTACACCAAAATGAAAAATAAAAAGCTAAACTAGTTAAGCCTATCAACTACGAGTTACAAGATTCCAATCTATAAATCTTCTGAAGCTTGATCTTCAGTCTTGGATAGTCCTTCCTGCAGACTCTAATCTGAATCTTGATGATTGTTAGTTCCAACCGCTGGTTCATTCTTCTTCGGCTTTTCGGATCAAGGCGGGACATGCAAAGTTTGTGACTTCAATCGTATCTTGGGCAGTCCGCATCTTTTCTCCGCTTCTACACTTAGAGCTCAACTTCTTTTCTTGTTTCTTCTTTTCATTTATTTGGGTTGAAACTTCTTCTTTTGGTAATCTCGAACCTTGTGCCTCAGGGTGAAAACCTGTTCAGGCACCCAAGCAAACAAACGAACAAAATTTTCTGCCTCAGTTTTCACTAGGAAAATTTCGTGAGTTATTGTAGCAAAAATCTAAACTATTCCTTTATTGAGAGCAGTTAAAATCAGGATTGTGTATCCTTGGGAAAAGTAATTAGGCAGTGGAGCCCTATATTTATAATGAAACCAACTAGGGAGTGGAGACCCTATGTTGGAAAAGAGACTAGGGAGTGAAGACCATATATCTAAACTAAAATCAACATGGGAGTGGAGAACCTATGTTGGAAAAGTGAGTAGGGAGTGGAGACCATATGTCTAAAATAAATTCAACTAGGGAGTGGAGACCCTATGTTGGAAAAGTGACTAGGGAGTAGAGACCCTATGTCTAAAATAAATTCAACTAGGAGTGGAGACCCTATGGTGGAAAAGTGACTAGGGAGTGGAGACCATATGTCTAAAATAAATTCAACTAGGGAGTGGAGACCCTATGTTGGAAAAGTGACTAGGGAGTAGAGACCCTATGTCTAAAATAAATTCAACTAGGGAGTGGAAACCCTATGTTGGAAAAGTGACTAGGGAGTGGAGACCCTAAGTCTAAAATAACTTCAACTAGGGAGTGTGGACCCTATGTTGGAAAAGTGACTAGGGAGTGGAGACCCTATGTCTAAAGTAACTTCAACTTGGGAGTGGATACCCTATGTTGGAAAAGCGACTAGGGAGTGGAGACCCTATGTCTAAATTAAAATCAACTAGGGAGTGGAGACCCTATGCTGGAAAAGCCGACTAGGGAGTAGAGACCCTATGCCTAAAATAAAATCAACTAGGGAGTGGGGACCCTATATGTTGGAAAAGCGACTAGGGAGTGGAGACCCTATGTCTAAAATAAAATCAACTAGGGAGTGGAGACCCTATTTTGGAAAAGCATATTAGGGAGTGGAGAGCCTATATCTAAATAAAATCAACTTGGGAGTGTAGACTCTATGCTGGAAAAGCGACTAGGGAGTGGAGACCCTATGTCTAAAATGAAATCAACCAGTGAGTGGAGACCCTATATTGGAAAAGCAGATTAGGGAGTGGAGACCCTATGTCTAATATAAAATCAACTAGGGAGTGGAGACCCTATGTTGGAAAAACGACTAGGGAGTGGAGACCATATGTCCTATGTTGGATTTTGGATGTTGCCTCTTAATCTTCGAAAGAGGGAATTTCAAGAAAATGTTTTGGATTTCTGAGTTTTTATTTATTTACCAAAGTACTTCTAAAGAAAAGCGAAAATATTTTTGGACTTCAAATTTTTTTCAATTTTTTTTTTTTTTGAAAGAAAGACTTTTAAACAAGGAAAAGATTTTTTTTAATTTTTGAAAAAAAAAACTTCAAAATAAAGGAAACCCGTATTTTGGGATTTTGATTTTTGCTTTTGTGTTTTTATTTCTTTTTCCATATGAAAGACTTTAGAAAGAAGGAAACTACTTTTTTTTTAGTTTTAAATATCTCTTTCTTTTTGAATTTTCTAAGGAAATGCTTCTGAAGAAGGAATTAAAGGAAAATATTTTTGGATTTTTTTTTAAAATTTGGGGCGAAAAAGATGAGTTTTGCCTACGTATCTCACATCCGGTGAGAATCAGACCCGCGTAGTTTGGTCAGTTTTGACATAACAAGGGAAACATGGCACTTGAAAATTTTGGCTCATTTTGAAATGACTTTTCTTTTTCAGAATTTTGGCAGAGTTTCAGAATTTTCTAGATACCTGCCTCTCACCTTTTCTTTTCTATTTTTGATTTTTTTTTTCTTCTAGAAGCCGGTCAACATGCAAGCCGAATCAAATAATTGTACAAGTAGCACGTAAGATGCATCGGGATGGTCTTTTTTAATTTGGGTACACCTGTCCTAGACGGACCCAACCCCTGTGTTGAGTCCCCAAAGTCAAATGCACATGATGCAAACAAGTGTTCCTACTAGGGATCCGGCATGAGTCTGAGTTATTCTAGGTTTCAAACCTGGGTGTATTGTTCTAGACTTGGTTTACCCGAGCGGACAACTCGAGCCGAAGGGGGGGCTACGTACCGGGAACCAAAAGGCCATTCGACTTTGTAACTTGTCCGAGCCTCTTTCTAATTTAAGGTGAGACACTAACAGAAAGAGGAGTCATGCTAGCATGCACATCCCCGAATATGAGAAGAAAAAGGTTTCGTAGCAGTTTATATACAATTTAAATAATATCAAAGCGGTAAAAAGCGACATTTAGCACATTTGGCTCAAACATGTAAATACTTATTCTAAGCTCTAATTCTTGAACCCTGAACAAAAAGTTCTGAGTTATGAGTCCCAGCAGAGTCGCCAGAGCTGTCACACCTCCTTTTTATCCCCCCCCCCCCCCCGAGAGGGGGACAGAAGGGAGTTTTTCCAATTGTAATTCGAAATCGGATTATTTATTTCATTTTTTCAGAGTCACCACTTGGAATAGTTTAGGGTGTCCCAAGTCACTGGTTTATTTTAAATCCTAGATCGAGGAAACTTGATTTTATTTAAAAGTCCGCGAAACCAAAAATTCTAACTAAGGAATTCTTTTAACCCAGGAGAAGGTGTTAGGCATTCCCGGATTCCGTGGTTCGAGCACGGTCGCTTAAACTATTAAAATTGGCCTAATTATCTGATTTATTACATTTTTTAAACCTATTGTGCATTTTCAACTTTATAACCGCTTTTAATTATTTTAAACCGCTTTTAGAATTTATGTAATTATTTCTTGAACAAGTTACGATTGTCGTACACTTGCTGTTTTGGGACACACCGCAAATCACGTTACATGAAATGCACCCACGGTTCGCGATATGTTTATTTATTGTCATTTGAAGTTGTTATGATCGGATTACATGAAATGCACCCTCGAATTTGGGAATTAGGTATCATGACTATGCCACAGGAACCGTACCAATAGTCACAATGATTTATTATAAAACGCGCCTAAAGTAAACTACGAATGCTCAAAGTATTTTTCACATTAGTTTTTGCATCAATGTGAGGGCCATAGGTTATGGGATTCAATTGTGGATGGAACGCCTCAATTTATCAAAAGATTGTACTCAACTAAAGAGAACTACGGATGTTCATATTTAAAACTAATTTGAAATTAGGTCACAACTACGGCATGGGAACCGTACCCCTAGTTGTAATGATTTATTATTAATCGTGCATAAAGCTGAAGTGTAGAAATTATGGGTGTGTTCATTTTCAGAAAAAGATTCCCTTTTTGCTTTTTTCTTTTTTGACAAAAGATATTATATCTGCTTTCTTTTACAGCTTCTAGAATTATGGAGACGAAACAACAACTAAACTAGTGGATTCCAACCATAAATGAAGAGATAATGTTTGCATTAAATTAAAAGCAATTTCAATTGCTGCCATAGCCCTGTTTCTTTAGAACCAAACGATAAATTAGGCATAAATCATCTAATTTTTATGTAAAATAACGCCCGGCGTAGCTAATGATGCAACGGAATTTTAAAGTACAATGGATGGTATCATCATTAAACAAGTGTATGCATGTCCACATAGGATGCGAAAAAAAATGGATAGCATGTCTACTGAAATGTAACTGCAAGAAAAGACTAAATTGCTTTTAAGAAAAAGCTAAAGAATGTTTAAATACTTGTATTTTTACATGGAATCAATGGGCCATTAATCACACAGAAACATACTTACACTCTAGTAACTACGCCTCAGATGATTAAAACAGAGCAAACTTCCACACACTACAAATTCGACAACAGAGTGCCTTTCTGATCAATGGGATTTCAAAGATTCTTACAGTTGCTATATACAAGTGATAGTAGTCAATGTCCAAATTCTTTAACTCATATGGACTTCTTTAACAATTACTACCAAAAGATTGAGTTTCTTTTGCTGGATCTTAATACACAAAAATTACTACTTACCCTGGTTTTATATAGTAAATATTTTGTAAGCAGACAAAGAATCTATTTTAAGCTTTTCTCATAAACTAATTTTCTCCTTCTAACTTTTACTTTAGAAATAAGAGAACATCAACGCAATTTATAACAAAATCAGACAAAACTCAACATCGATTATAATTTCATGACAGAGCAGATTTGAGATAGTTCATAGAGAACATACCTAATGCCGAAAAAACACTAGAATTTAGCAGCCTTTTGAAACAACCGAATCAACAACAACAGCCATGTATTTGAGCTTTGACGGCTTGTGCAAACCCAGAAAAAGAAGAAGTTGGGTAATGAAATTAATTTTCTTCAATGTTCCTTTAGAAATTCAGATTCTGCTTTTGTTTGTTTTCCTTCAAGCTTTTGTGATTTTTCATCTTCATTTTCAAATAGGGGTGTGTATGACGAAGAGCGGCAATGGGGTGGTCCGGCGTTGGTTTTTGGCGTAGGATTTGGAGAAAAGTCCAGGAAGAAGAAGTTAAGGAGTTGTCGTGCTCTAGCACAAGCAAGCGTCGTTTTTCTCTTTTTTGTCCAAGGGAAGGGTCTATTCTCCTGATGTCTTTCTAGGTCTAGGGTTTTAATTAAAAGGGGGTAAAGCGGGTCGGGCAGGCGGGTCAAGTAAGGAGATTGGGCTGGTCGGTGGGTTTGGGTAGGGACTTGGGCTCAGCATTAATTTTGGCCCAATCAAGTATAAACCAATCTTTTTTTTTAATTTCTTTTTTCCTTTATTTTTTTTCTTCCTTTAATTAATTAAAATCCTAAATTAAATTCCTAAATTACTCTAAATTGTAAATTAAGCTAATTATGAAATTTAAAACAATTACTTGATCCTAAATTAGAAGAGAAAAATCACTAATCCAAAAATTAAAAGGTAAAATATAAAAATGAGCCATTTTTTTATTTTAATTTTTAATAAAACAATTAATTAACTAATTAATCGTAAATATATAAAAGCAAAGATCTAAATGCAATGCATGGCATTTTTTGTATTTTTTATGATTTTAATAAAAGTTAACATGCACAGAAAATGCGAGCAATTAACACAAATTCCTACAAAAATCCTATAAAATTGCAAATAATTGGAAAAATCTATGTTTCTTTGATTTTATAGGAGTAATTCGTATAAGGCAAAAATCACATGCTCACACCCGGTCCAATCCCCTTAGTCAAAAAACGACCCAGTTTCCCCCGTCCCTCAACACAACCGTTGGATTCTTTTGATCTAACGGCTCGGAACTCAACACCCATTTACTATATAATCGTCCTAACCCCCCTCCCCCCAATACCCTAGAGAGCCCTTCATCCCCCCCCCCCCTCCCCCGCCCCGTTTATAACCTGTAAACCCTAGCCGCCCTATTTTTCTCTCCAAACTCACACAGCATAAACCCTAGCCGCCGCCCACCGAAAATCGTTACACGGCGGTGGCCGGTCTCCAAACCCACCCAAATTCACACACCATAACCTCCACACCCCCCTAGACTCAAATCCCTTATTGATTTCTCCAAACAAACCGACAAAATCCCGGAATTCCAAATCTAAGAGAAAGTCATGTTGTTTAAAAAGCTCTCAAGTTCTCTATTTCCTCAGTGTTCGAGTTCAAAAGTTTGTTCTCTGATGTCTTCTTCGCGGGTTAGACTCTCATGAGTCTTTTCTTTCAAGGCGATCCGGTCAAAATCCATGCAAGGTCGGATCTCTTGAAGGAAAAGACCTTTGTTGGTCAATTAGCGCGGAGAAGGACCACCTCAGGCCGTCTTATGCTTCTTTTACTTCATAAACGGTAAGGACTCACCACTGCCCTCTCCATTCTTTTCTCGAGTCAGAATTTCCTATTTTTTTTAGTTAGTTCATTAATCTGTTCGTTTTGAGAGTCGTCCATGTTCCAATCCTTAGGCATGTTCAAATCAGTTTTTTTAGGGTTTATGAACCTGCTTTAATTCATGTTTATTTAGTTTAACTCTTAAAATAGTTTAGTTTATTATCGTAATTTTTGTTATTTTTGCTGTTTTGAGCCACTTGTTAGTATGCCTAAATTGCTTACTTAGTTTAATTCTTAAATAGTTTAGTTTAATGTTAATTAGTGTTTAGCTATTTTGTTAAATGAATTATTTGGTTAGTATGCATAAATTGCAAATTAGTTTAGTTGAGTTAATGTCTGCCTATTTAGCCTAAGGACAATTTTTATTTCATTCAGTACTTGTGTTTTAGCTATTTCAGCATCAATTAGAAATTATGAGGGGTAAAAGAACCAAAACAGTAAATTAAAGGGGTCAGTTGAAGGGGGGAGGGTAAAATGGGATTTCAGATAAGGCCTTGGGAAGCCTCTAGAACATGGGCAGCTGGTCCTATTTGGCCAGTACAAAAATACTTAAACCAATTAGGGGCAGCCAACTGTTCAATTTTGTTGAAAGATGTTTTTTGTAGGGGTCAGTTGAAGGAGGGGGAGGGGGTAAAATAGGATTTCAGATAAGGCCTTAGGAAGCCTCTAGAACATGGGCAGGTGTTCCTATTTGGCCAGTACAAAAATACTGAAATCAATTAGGGGCAGCCAACTGTCCAATTCTGTTGAAAGATGTTTTTTGTGGTTGAAGAGAATAATTCCCTTATCCTTTCCACCACATGGCATTTTTATGCATATAAATATTACTTTTCTTCACTCATTAGGATACATTTCAGAACCCTAAAAAAACACTAGAAGATTCAGCTACTATTCCATCGGTGGCTGGTTCTATTTTCCTTTGATTTTTAGCAAAAACTAAGAATATATTCCCTGAAATTTTTGGTTTGAGTGTGGATCAAGTTGAAGTTGTTACTGCTGTTGATTTACTATTGTCTCATATTCTTTCCTTGCTGAAGTTCTTATTTTCATTGTTCTTTGTTGTATCCAGGTAATTTCACGAGCCTTGAAATGATAAAAATGGAATTGTAGCATGTTGGTTTGGAATATGACTCCAGATTTTTCTTTTTCCTTTGCTGGATGTTTTCTGTTGTTCTTCCATTCTTGGATTTGTAATTTCTTTTTTAGTTCTGATTAAGTATTGCTGACACTGATGTTCTACTCTATAGTGTAGTCACAATGATTAGATGTTTAAAGGTTTGAGTTAGTACAGTTGATCTGTGTGCGGCTAAACAGTTTACAATGCCTAACAGTTGTAATTTATTAGTACTTTGCTAAAACTGTTGAAGCGTATATTGTATATATGTGTTTGAATGGTTGAGTATCCTCAGTTAAATAATTTCGAAGTTCAATGTTATTAGCATGATTGCATGTTTAGGTCTAGGATAGCGCATGAATGAGTTCAGGAATTGATCTTTTGTTGTTGATATGCATAACATGTTAATAGATTGATTTATAGTGGTTGATTAGTACTCTGAATTTTCAGTAATCATGTAGTGTATTTTGGTACACAAATGAAATCAGGCCTAATTAAGGCCCTGACATTAAAGGCTACTTGGGTAAAATGATCGGGCCTGATGCTGGCACATATGAGGCAGCCTGGTTAAAACAAAGCCCCATGTGACCATGCTCTTGACTTCTTTCACTGTTGGGCTCAATTTTGAGCCCAGTTATCTGCAGCAAATCTTTTATCCATTAAGTTATTTCTGTTAAAGATAGGTTTAACTTTGAAGGTTTGTAATTGAGAAGTTGGGCCTGTACTGGCCCAAGCGAAAGCTGCCAGGACAAAACAGGGCTTGCTTGTTCCCTTGTCCTCCTTCTTGGGCTCAATTTCGAGCCCAGCGAACACCAAGCACATTTTTGTATTCTTACAAAATTTTCCTTATATAGTGCAATGGGCTTGCTGCTGGCCCAATGTTCTCCAAAATTAATTTAAAGGCTAACATATCTACCCTAAGCATATATAATTAGTATGTCTTATATCAAACTTCGAATTAGTTTTAAACATGAACGTCCGTAGTTTGCTTTAGTTGAGTAAAATCTTTTGAAATAAATTGAGGCATGCCATCCACAAATGATCCCTTAATCTATGGCCCTCACAATAATATCAAAACTACTATGGAAAATACTTTGAACATTCATAACTAGTGTAGAAAATACTTTGAACATTCGTAGTTTGCTTTAGGTGCAGTTATAACAAAATTATCATAACTACGGGTACGGTTCTCGTCACGTAGTTGTGATACATAATTTCAAAATTTGGGGTACATTTATGTGACCCGGCCACAACTTCTAACAACGTTATAAATTAAACATGTTGTAGACCATGGGTACGGTTCCCATGACACGACTCGCAATGTGTATCAAACAAACAAGTGTACGACAATCGTAATTTGTGCCAGCATAATTCAATAATTAATTAAAAGCGGTTATGAAGGTGAAAATGTACAATAGTTTTAAAACATGTAATTAATCAGATAATTAGGAAAATTTGTAAAGGTTAAAGTGGCCGTGCTCGAACCACGGAACCCGGGAATGCCTATCACCTTCTCCCGGGTTAACAGAATTCCTTACCTAGAATTTCTGGTTATGCAGACTTTAAAACATTGTCAAATTTTCTCGATTTGGGATTTAATATAAACTGGTGACTTGGGACACCATAAATTATTCCAACTGGAGATTCTGAAATTAAATAAATGATCCCATATCGAATAATGTCACTTTAATTTGAAAAACTCCCTATCTCTATCCCCCTTGGGTAAAAAGGAGGTGTGACAGCTCTAACAACTCTGCTGGGGAACGAACCAAAATTTCCAGTTCAGGGTTCAAGAATTCGAGCTTAGAATAACTTTTATAATTGGCTTTTATTTATTATATGATTTTTATTACATGCTTGGGCCTAATGTGCTAAATGCCGTTTTTTACCGCTTTGATATTATTTGAACTGTATATAAACTGCTGCGAAACCTTTATCTTCTAATCTTCTGGGAAGTGCACGCTGGCGTGACTTCTTTTATGTTATTGTCATATCCCAATTTAGGAACGAGGTTCGGACAACTTGCAAAGCCGGATGATCCTTTGGATACCGGTATGTTGCCGACCCCCCCCCCCCCCCCCACGGCTCGAGTTGTCTGCTCGGGTAAGCCAGGTCTAGAACAATACACCCAGGTTTTAAACCTAGAATAACATAGCCTCATGTCGGTTCCCTAGTAGGAGCACTTGTTTTCATCACGTGCATTTGACTTTGGGGACTCAACACAGGGGTTGGGTCCATCTAGGACAGGTGTATCCAAAAATCAAAAGACCATCCTGATGCATTTTTAGCGTGCTACTTGTACGATTATTTGTTTCAATTTGCATGTTGACCGGTTTCTATAATAGGGAGAAAAATTGAAAAAATTAAATTGAGGTATGAGAGAGATAGTTACCCGCATTTGAAAAATATGTTGTCCAAAACATACCGAAAATCTGCCAAAATTTAAAAAAAAAAGAGAAAAGAAGGGGAAATTGTTTCAAAATACTTTACTTTTTCTGACCGAACTACGCGAGTTTGATTCTCACCGAATGTGGGATACGTAGGCAACCCTCATCGGGTCCAGCCCTTCTTTTGCAAAAATAACCTTAAAATTTGAAAATTTCTTCATTGTTGTCATAAATAATTGGGTGATGCGGTTTTTGTCTAAATAGTCGAACGTCCCGACGGGGCGCCAGAAGACTTTTTTTGCAAAAATAGCCACAGATGGTTTCTTTGCCAATTTTTGGCCACCTCGCAAACACAACCCTAAAACCTTCCCTTTTGAAATGCTGAAGGACTGTATTTGCAAAATCTTCTCTGAGTTATGTAATTAATCACTTCAATGTCAATGTTATTCTAAAGCCTTTCTCATATCTGGGTGTATCAGAGTTCCCTAAGGACCTCAAGGGGTCCTGGGCAGTGCTCACACCCAGATTTGCATAACCAAATAGAATGAGTGCAATGTGGAAGGGCCAGCTCGTATGTGTCCAAGTTCAGAGGGAGCTCAAGTGTCCCAAGGCAAGGTTCACACAAAAGGGGCGGGACCTAGATTCTAATAGTATAGTGGAAGTGCAGAACACATGTTGAAAGAGATTTATTAAAAAAGATGGACTGATAGTCCATTTTTGAAAGCAATTAGTGACAGAAGTGATTAAAATCAGCTGTAGTAGTAAAACTCAGAACTACACAGAATTAGTAGTCATTCAAAGGGGGTCAAGGGATTTTGGGGATACACTTGTCTATAAGCACATGACTCCAGCAAGGGTCTGGCTTGGACATGCACAGTAATAGTTGATACTAGCATGATCACAATCCAGCCAAAAGAACACAACACATTGGAGGGGATAGGGGTTTGGGATTCATAGGATAGCAAGTACACAATAACTGGCTGACAGAGTATGACTTAAAACACACATAGGGGAGTGCATTAATCTAAAGGGGAAGGGGAGACATTATAGCATGCTAGTAATGTAACTTGACTGCAGAACCACAAGAAAAAGTAAACAAGAATGAGGGAAACTGAAACAATTAAATAAGCATATTGTTTTTTAGGCTTGAAAAATTAACTAGGACATACCAATAGAGAGAGCAAAGTGCAGAAAGGTAAAATAAGCAGGATTCCACAGTCTAGCCTTGGCTTTCAGCCAGCTAGACAAAGCAGTATCACAAGTAATAATAGAGAAGGAAAGAGTTTTGAGTGTGTAAGTGTGTGTTCTGAACTCAGTTGTTCTTGATTTTTGAAAGAAGAGAGGGTAGGGTATTTATAGTTTGAAAACAAGTGAAGAATAAGGGAACAAGTAAAGTTTCAACTGAAACATGGAAATAACCATAATTAGAATCAATTAACACAAGTACTTCCCTTTAATCAAGGGATTACTGCTCAAGCGGATACTAACAAGTTTAATTAAGGAAAGAAATCAGTTTGAGAAAGATTGATTCTTGCCATATAAGAGGGTAGTAAAAGTATAAGGTAAATATTTAAGTCAAATTACAAAAATATACTTAATTTTAGGAAAGGATTCAAGGTAAAATATCACTGCAATGAAAGGAAGGGAATCAATCAATTTAAACAAAATGAGTAAAAATTAGGGTTTATAAGGGAACCTTTTGCAATCAGTCGCAATTTTGAAGAAATCAGGATCAATCAAGAAAGAGTCATGATTCTGCACTTCAACATATAAATAGCAAGGGATGGACATGCATATTAGACATACAGGGTCAAACATATTGACAAAGAGGAGCAAATTAAACATACAGCAGTAGCATGAGTAAGCTAGGGTTCAGTAGTAAAGAAACCTACTCGAAGCAACAAGGTCAGGTGGTCACATAGAATCAAAAGTGAAGAAAATATAGTAAAGGGTAAAGGAGATCAACACATAGAAACAAGTAAAGTCTTCAAACTCGTAGCAATAAGTAAGGAAAAACCATTAAAGAAATTAGGGTTTTGACAAAGCTGAGTTGAAAAGGTAAGAACTCAGAATCAGATAAGTGTCACGACCCAATTCCCCAAACCCGGTCGTGATGGCGCCTCTCGTGAAGACAAGGCCAGCCAACAGAACAACAACGCCTCTTTTAACGGTTACTTAGCATGAATAAGTCTGAATCATAGACAATAAAAAAAAATCATATTACGGAATAAACGTGATAAAACAGGAAATACCATCCCGACTCAGCCCGAAATCGGGATGTCATAAGTCACGTGCATCTAGAAGGATTTTTTGATACAACTACAAAGCCTGTAATACATAGAATAAAAATCTGGAATTAAAAGAAAGAAGTCCAGTGCCGCAAACGCTGGCGGTCACCTTGCTCAGCTACGATAGCCAATCCTCAACCAGCTCAAACCCGCTACCGGGTAAACCAATACCTGCATCTGCATGCGAGGCGCAGGGAGTAAAGTGAGTACTCCAACTCAGTGAGTAATAAAGGTAAATAATAACTGAGCAGCAAGAAACCACGTAAAGCAAGCCATCATGCTATATAGAACAGTGTAACCCTTTGAGAAAAACAGTGAAACCGTGAAAAATCTTTAGAAATATCTGGACTCAGTTTAAAACCTCTTTTGAAAATATCTCTTTCCAACAGTTAAGCAAATGAATGCGAAACAGATAGTGCAAGTCAGCACAAAAGTCAGCCCCTCGGGCACAACACTCCATTAACAAATAACACCAGGGTATCAGGTAAGCAGTGCAAGAAGTAGCATAGAAGCCAATGAAATGCGAGTGCTGGAATGTCATGACAAATAATACAAATAGGAGCAAATGCATGAGTGCAATGCAATGCATATGACGGTACACACCGGTACCCACTGCGGCGTGCAGCCCGAGCCATCCATATATTTAACGTCGACAGCGCTCACTGGGGGTGTGTACAGACTCCGGAGGGGCTCCTACAGCCCAAGCGCAATATCAAGCCATCTCGTGGCATCAACTAGGCCCTCGAACTCAAAATCAATATAACACCGCTGCGGCGTGCAACCCGAGCCATCCATAGTCCAGAAATACACATGTAACACTGCTGCGGCACGCAGCCCGATCCATGCTCAGTCCAGAAATGCACATAAGCCACTTGGGCAATACAACATGGTAGTTCTCAGCTCAAAACGTCAATAAAATATTGTTTAAGTTTTCAAATCTTAGAAAGATGGCTGAGTTTGCAAAACAGTATTAAAACCTTGGACCGAGATCAAATAATATCCAAAGAAATGTGAAAACAGTGATAACAATCCCTGAAGGATTCACATAGTTGGCACGAAATCCAAACATGGCAATCAGTCCAAGTTATGATGATAACAAGTAGTTTCAGTCAAATACGTAGTAATTTCATCAATCGGGACGAACCAAGTCACCATCCCCAACGGTGCTCTAACCCACACCCACTATCCAGCGTGCAAGTCACCTCAATACAGCACTATGATGTGCAAATCCGGGGTTTCAAACCCTCAGGATGACATTTACAATCATTACTCACCTCAAACCGGTGAAATCTCTAGCTCGCGCCGCCTTTGCCCCTCAAATCGGCCTCCACGCGCGTCGAATCTATCCAAAATCAGAGCGAATACATCACAATATGCTAAGGGAACAATACCCAATCGAAAACAATCGAAAAATAGCAAAAATCTCGAAACTAGCAAAACCCGAGCCCCGGGCCCACTTCTCAAAAAATTATAAAATTCACATCAATGGATTCCTCATCTCGCCACGAGTTCATACATACCAAGAACTCCCAAATCCGACCTCAAATGGCCCTTCAAATTCCAAATTTAAAAATCCCAAAACTCAAGCCCTAGTTCTTCCACTTTTGGCTTAATTCCATGAATTTCTAGGTGGATTTCACAATAAAAACGAGTTTTAAGTTCAAAAATCTTACCTCCAATCGATTCTCCTTGATTCCCTCTTTAATTTCCTTCAAAAAGCTCCCAAAAAGATCAACAATGGAGTAAATGAGCCCCAAAATCGCGGATGAAATGATATAAAACATTCTGCCCAGGCCACTGACTAACCCTATGCGATCGCAGCCCTTGCTATTGCGATCGCATAGCACAAATTTTCCAGCCCTCAAAAATACCCTATGCAATCGCAACACATGCTCTGCGATCGCAATGCATCAACATCCAACACTATGCGATCGCAACCAGCAATACGCGATCGCATTGAACAAATTCAACACCCCTTCAAATCTTTCTATGCGATCGCATGACTCCCTGTGCGATCGCATAGAACAAAAGTTCTCTGCAAATTTTCTGCTATCTTTAAGGCATAAAGTGGTCCGATTGACCATCCGAAACTCACCCGAGGCCCTCGGGACCTCAACCAAACATGCCAACATATCCCATAACATCATTCAAACCTGTTCCAATCATCAAAACACCACAAACAACATCAAATTACTCTAAACTCATCGAATTCAAGCATAAGTTTCTCAAAACCTCTGAAATGCACTTTCGATCAAAAACCCGACTAAACGACGTCCGAATGACCTGAAATTTTGCACGCACATCACAAATCACATAACAAAACTACGGCAACTCTCGGAATTCCATTCTAACCCTCGGATCAAAATCTCACCCATCAACCGGAATTTGCCAACATACTAACTTCGCCAGTTCAAGCCTAATTCTACACCGGACCTCCAAAATCAATTCCGATCACACTCCTAAGTCACAAATCATCCCCCGAAGCTAACCGAATCACCGAAAATCACATCCGAGCCCTCTAACTCGATAGTCAACATTCGGTGGACTTTTCCAACTTAAGCCTTCCTTAAAGAGACTAAGTGTCTCATTTCTTATCAGAACCAATCCAAATCAATTCTAACACACCACATACCGATAACGAAACATGAAGAAGCATAAAATGGGGGAAACGGAGCGGTAACACATGAGACGACGGGTCTGGTCGTCACATCCTCCCCAACTTAAACCAACGCTTGTCCTCGAGCGTACCCAGAGTAGTCATAGAAGCCAACCAGTAGCTGAATAACCTTACCAAGCATATACCCGGGGTGATCCCACGTCACCCTATCTCGCGTGGTCCGATAACACAACATAGCTAACACAACATAGCTGAAATCTCACAACCCATCTAGACCATAAACCGTAGAGTCACATTGCACTTTCTGAAATCATACACAAGATCAGAACCTCACGTCTATATTCAGAATAAACCCGAACCAGCTGTAATAACCCATACCTGCAACCTCAGGTGAGAACATCCGATATACCACATAATCCAATCACTCGAAACGATAGCCTCTATTCACAGCAGTTGCGCACAATAACCAAATACCGATAGAAAACCTCTTATTAGCTAAAGTCTTATTCCAACACTTTCATATACTGCCAACGATAAATAAAACACGCGATAAACCGTAACCATTTCTCAAATCAACTATTCATGAAGCCACTTCCCTTTTGAATAATACCACAACAGATTTTCCGGGCCGAACGTCGATATTATCCTTCTAACAAGCTGAGATCAAATGTGTTCGTATTCATTAATGACTCCAACGACCACCTCAAATCCAACACTCCCCTCTGGTGATATGACACCTCAATACAGGCCTAAGCGACACCTTGCATAATACACACACCAATAAGAAACGGTCTGAACATACTCAAATCATGACAAATGACTCAAATGAAAGAGCTGTAACTCAAGTTCATCAGTACCATCACCACACAAGGCTGAGACCCCGTCTCACATCATAGAAATAGAATACCTGAATCTACCCCGAAAGGTCATAACCAATACTCCATTTACCGAGCAACACTCAACCACTCTTCCCACTCGACTTTCTCTATAAATCCTCAATAGAACCGCACCACACGTGCCCATATCCAACAAATCATAACGTCTCACAACACCGAAAAGCAACTGCCCATATCCAACAAATCATAACGTCTCACAACACCGAAAAGCAACTCATAGATCTCCCCAGATCACTAACAAGTTCAATAACGATCGAATCAACCTACCCCTCAACAATACAACTCGGGGCCGTCCAAGCTAACTCAAGCTAAATACGTAGCCACATCGGCCTGCCAACGAACTCAATACCAAGAAGCCTGAAGCTGCTCCTTCCACTACTATTACTCCTGCCGGAGCCGTATGATACGGTGCCCTGCACCAAATCAATACCGAAATCTACAATCTCACCCGGCGACATGCCCGGCCACAAGAAACGCATCCGAAAAAAGTCCCTCAATACCGGAACTGAATCAATAGTAGAAACCTCTGCACTGACATCCGCCACGAAGGCCCAATTAAGAACAGCAGTCCTTCCCAGCCATCCGCTGGTCTTTGGAATATGAACCACTCTGCTAGGACATAATCCGATGCACCTCTCCACTCAACCCGTGGCATTTCTGGCATAGCCCATAGCGCAATAGTCATGAATAACCCAACACTGAGACAACCAGTCTACACCTCAATATCATATCCAAAATCTAACTTACCAAGCAAAGAAAGATCTACTCGGGCCTCCAAATCCCAATAGCCGCTAACGGTACCAATATACACGATTCACAACCACTACATAGTCTGTACCTGAGAACTCCCAGTCTCCAACTCCATATAGCACACGAATCACTGTACCTGATCCCAAATTGCACCGTATGAATACATATTACACCTCGAGTACCCAATCATTCCACGAAAGATATTCTAAAATTCCCCTGTGCCATAAAACAAACTCAGATATCAGCAGTCGATCTAGCAAGAAAGTGCCGCAATACTACCAAAGTATCATCAGTCTAATCACATTACCCTTCTTCCGAGACATATACTCTCATCAAATCACTTCCATTTAGCAGCACCATTTCCTTGATTACCTGAGGCTACCCGTTGCCTAAGAATTTTATGAACTTCTTTTCAGAACTGAACTGTAACTCATCTAGCCAAGACCTTACGTCAATCCCATCTAGAAGAAGAATCATTACACATTCCGTGCTTCGCATGCCCATAAAAAATATATTCATCTCCAAACCACGGTAAAACCCAACAAGGACTCTCTCCCCCAATTCCATGTGCACAAGATAAACTGCCAGGACTGAATCCTTCTACCCAAACCAAGCTAAGCAAGCAGCCAAAACTCAAGAGCATTGCTGCAAAATGCCTGTAAGGCTCATTACCTCGAACACATACGAAGAATTAATCGTACCCTTACCATGCCGACTCAGTCTACTATCAACCTATTCCATTTATCAAATTTCCCCTCTGATTCATCATCAACTTGATATTCTTCCTTGCTGTAGCACCACAATACCTCAACCCAGGTTTACACGAGACTCGAACATAAGACCACACTGTCTAAGACCCATAGGCCACCGAATACTCCCTCAAATGTTCCCAGAAATACCACATTCCAGAATACTTTACTTTGAAGAACTTCCTGCTGATCCGAATGTGCTACCATCACTACATAGAATCCCATAATTAACATAAAATACCACAAGTCTTGACCTTTCCGATGAAAACACAGTCTCTGACCACCTACACAACCTTGAGACACCTGATTGTTACATGTTGAGAGTCATTCACTCTTATTCAACTGCAAATTACCTGACTTAACGAACAGAACCACTCGTGCCTTATTAGCACTCCGACACCGCAGGATATGATCTCAAACGAACATGTTCCTTCTCTATTCACTGAGCACTCTTTATCAACAACAGCTCAAGACATATTATTTTCTCACATCTATGAAGCACCATATAACCTTTGTCAAAATGTTGCTTCACTCGTGCCATCCTTGGCTCAATTTCTGCAACCAGGACTGATCCGCTAGCATACCTCGAAACGGAACAAACATAGCACATAACCGTGCGATCAGCTAATCAACAGCAACCTCCCCAACTTGGCTCGAAGCCATATATCAGGACACACTCAATAACTCATAATGCTTCTACTCTAATGATGCCACCATATCATAGTGAGATTAAACTCAAATCATCTACTAGTTTGTGAAAACACATATCATCTGGTACTGTAATCCTCTACAAATCTTGCATTTACCCCCATCAGTTGAGCCCACTCTCTTAAGCGGCCCGAATTGTTGAATTTCAACACGTACCCTTCAATTACACATGAGATCTTCTAACATGCACATAAGGATCATACCACTTAAGAACACTCCGCAGGAGATAACCCTCCTGCTTCGCCTCAATTTAGTATTCGGGCACACCTTCCACCATCATATACGTTACCCAGTCATTCAGTCTTCCTGAGTCTGAACTCATACCGCCACATGTATTGCTCTTTACTTTCAACTAGGAGACACGAAAATATTCTTCACGCGCCTATAATTTGGGCTACACACAAATCACAATAGGAATCGAACACTTATCCGTTCATCTATTATCCAGCAGACTTCTTCGTCACTATCAAGTCATATAGATACATCCCGCAGTACTAGCATACTCATCACATGGATATTCAACCGCCATTCCGGCTAATAGGGACAATACCGAACATATAAGTTCAAAACACTTGCTCACACAATCAGCACCTCGGTGCTTAAGCCATAAGCAAAGATCCGGCCTCAAGTCCTCCAGACTGGCCCACCATACTCACGAAGATCACATCTCGTCCCTTGATCGGGGAATCGCAAGCCATCGAGGCACATATAATACAGAGCGCTCACGTGCGCATACAGACGTGTGGAAGGAATTTCAAGAGTTATATCACAAGCTGAATCAAGTACGCACGATAAGAATTCCAAGAATGTGAAGTTTTCCTAAAGGTTCTGCAGCCTCTCGAGGATAAATACAGACGTCTCCGTACCGATCGGCGAGACTCTACCAAACCTGCTCATGACTCGTGAGACCTAGTAACCTAGGCTCTGATACCAACTTGTCACGACCCAATTCCCCAAACCCGGTCGTGATGGCGCCTCTCGTGAAGACAAGGCCAGCCAACAGAACAACAATGCCTCTTTTAACAGTTACTAAGTATGAATAAGTCTGAATCATAGATAGTAAAAAAAATCATATTGCGGAATAAACGTGATAAAACAGGAAATCCCATCCCGACTCAGCCCGAAATCGGGGTGTCACAAGTCACAAGCATCTAGAAGGATTTTTTGATACAACTACAAAGCATGTAATACATAGAATAAAAATCTGGAATTAAAAGAAAGAAGTCCGGTGTCGCGAACGCTGGCGGTCACCTTGCTCAGTTACGATAGCCAATCCTCAACCAGCTTAAACCCGCAACCGGGTAAACCAATACCTGCATGTGCACGCGAGGTGCAGGGAGTAAAGTGAGTACTCCAACTCAGTGAGTAATAAAGGTAAATAATAACTGAGCAGCAAGAAACCACGTAAAGCAAGCCATCATGCTATATAGAATAGTGTAACCATTTGAGAAAAACAGTGAAACCGTGAAAATCTTTAGAAATATCTAGACTCAGTTTAAAACCTCTTTTGAAAATATCTCTTTCCAACATTTAAGCAAATGAATGCGAAATAGATAGTGCAAGTCAGCATAAAAGTCAGCCCCTCGGGCACAGCACTCCATTAACAAATAACACCAGGGTATCAGGTAAGCAGTGCAAGAAGTAGCATAGAAGCCAATGAAATGCGAGTGCTGGAATGTCATGACAAATAATACAAATAGGAACAAATGCATGTGTGCAATGCAATGCATATGACGGTACACACCGGTACCCACTGCGGCGTGCAGCCCGAGCCATCCATATATTTAACGTCGACGACGCTCATTGGGGGTGTGTACAGACTCCGGAGGGGCTCCAACAGCCCAAGCGCAATATCAAGCCATCTCGTGGCATCAACCAGGCCCTCGACCTCAAAATCAGTATAACACCGCTGCGGCGTGCAGCCCGAGCCATCCATAGTCCAGAAATACACTTGTAACACCTGTTGCGGCGCGCAGCCCGATCCATGCTCAGTCCAGAAATGCACATAAGTCACTTGGGCAATACAACATGGTAGTTATCAGCTCAAAACGTCAATAAAATATTGTTTATGTTTTCAAATCTTAGAAAGATGGCTGAGTTTGCAAAACAATATTAAAACCTTGGACCGAGATCAAATAATATGCAAAGTAATGCGAAAACAGTGATAACAATCCTTGAAGGATTCACATAGTTGGCACGAAACCCAAACATGGCAATCAGTCCAATTTATGATGATAACAAGTAGTTTCAGTCAAATACGTAGTAATTTCATCAATCGGGACGGACCAAGTCACCATCCCCAACGGTGCTCTACCCCACGCCCACTATCCGGCGTGCAAGTCACCTCAATACGGCACTATGATGTGCAAATTCGGGGTTTCAAACCCTCAGGATATAATTTACAATCATTACTCACCTCGAACCAGTGAAATCTCTAGCTCGCGCCGCCTTTGCCCCTCAAATCGGCCTCTACGCGCGTCGAATCTATCCAAAATCAGAGTGAATACATCACAATATACTAAGGAAACAATACCCAATCGAAAACAATCGAAAATAGCAAAAATCTTGAAACTAGCAAAACCCGAGCCCCGGGCCCACTTCTCAAAAAATTATAAAATTCACATCAATGGATTCCTCATCTCTCCACGAGTTAATACATACCAAGAACTCCCAAATCCGACCTCAAATGGCCCTTCAAATTCCAAATTTAAAAATCCCAAAACTCAAGCCCTAGTTCTTCCACTTTTGGCATAATTCCATGAATTTCTAGGTGGATTTCACAATAAAAGCGAGTTTTAAGTTCAAAAATCTTACCTCCAATCGATTCTCCTTGATTCCCTCTTCAATTTCCTTCAAAAAGCTCCCAAAAAGATCAACAATGGAGTAAATGAGCCCCAAAATCGCGAATGAAATGATATAAAACATTCTGTCCAGGCCACTGACTAACCCTATGCGATCGCAGCCCTTGCTATTGCGATCGCATAGCACAAATTTTCCAGCCCTCAAAAATAGCCTATGCGATCGCAACACATGCTCTACGATCGCAATGCATCAACATCCAACACTGTGCGATCGCAACCAGCTATATGCGATCGCATTGAAACAAATTCAACACCCCTTCAAATCCTTCTATGCGATCGCATGACTCCCTCTGCGATCGCATAGAACAAAAGTTCTCTGCAAATTTTCTACTATCTTTTAAGGCATAAAGTGGTCCGATTGACCATCCAAAACTCACCCGAGGCCCTCGGGACCTCAACCAAACATGCCAACATATCCCATAACATCATTCAAACCTGTTCCAATCATCAAAACACCTCAAACAACATCAAATTACTCGAAACTCATCGAATTCAAGCCTAAGTTTCTCAAAACCTCCGAAATGCACTTTCGATCAAAAACCCGACCAACCGACGTCCGAATGACCTGAAATTTTGAACACACATCACAAATCACATAACAAAACTACAGTAACTCTTGGAATTCCATTCGGACCCTCGGATCAAAATCTCACCCATCAACCGGAATTCGCCAAAATACTAACTTCGCCAATTCAAGCCTAATTCTACACCGGACCTCCAAAATCAATTCCGATCACACTCCTAAGTCACAAATCATCCCCCGAAGCTAACCGAATCAACGAAAATCACATCCGAGCCCTCTAACTCAATAGTCAACATTCAGTTGACTTTTCCAACTTAAGCCATCCTTAAAGAGACTAAGTGTCTCATTTCTTATCAGAACCGATCCAAATCAATTCTAACATACCACATACCGATAACGAAACATGGAAAAGCATAAAATGGGGGAAACGGAGCGGTAACACATGAGACGACGGGTCGGGTCATCACAATAAGTCAAACAAGACAAAAAATATTCAAACACAAAGAACTTAATCGAACCAAACATGCGTATAAAGTAAACCAAGATAGTTTCAGAAACCCAGGTAGAGCCAAAACACTTAGGGATTTTAGAACTATGAACCAGGTAGCAGTAAACATGGAAAAACATAGTAAAATCGTAAGAAACACACTGAAAATCGGAGAAAAGTTTGGGAAACCCACCTTGGTTTCTGAGATGCCTACATATCCCTGGTATTACAGGAATCAGGCCATATGTAGTTCAGGATTCACCTGCAGAGTGTGCCGATGAAGATATTTCAGAAATGGACGCAATATCTAAGGCTGGGTGAGTGGACGGTTTACGGGAATGGTTAGGTTTGATATGGCTGCGGGAACTGGAGCGGAACTGCTCCCGCCGGTATGGCTGTTGTTTGCCGGTTTACCTGCAAATAAGCAATACAAGCTTATATTGTGCGTAAATTTTAGACATGATGCAAATTCCCGTTAGACCATGAATGTTGTCTTTGGACGGTTAGGATGACGTCTTTAGACCATGATGTCACGGGACGTGAAGCGTATAATAAAGGATTCGCAGGCCATGGAATGATGTTCTCGGGCTATGAGGATGGTGCCTCCGAACCATGATGCCTTTGAATGATGATATCCAAAGATTGACAGAAATCCTCGGGCCATGACATGGTGTTCTCGGGCTCCTTTGGATGAGTTGGCGATATTTCAGCCCATGAAGGATGAAGTAGCATGTGGCGATCTTTCAGCCGTGCGATGTGGCGATCTTTCAGCCGTGCAATGTGGTAATCTTTCAGCCGTGCAATGTGGCGATCTTTCAGAGGCAGAATAGTATCCTTATGCAAAAAGGAAGTCAAAATTGTAGCCTTATGCAATGCAGATGCAAATAGAGGTAGAGCTTAACCTCGGAAGGTAGAATAGTAGCCTTATGCAGATTGGAAGGCAGAATGGTAGGCCTATGCAATGCAGATGTAATGGAGGTAGAGCTTGACCTCAGAAGGCAGAATAGTAGCCTTATGCAGATTGGAAGGCAGAATGGTAGCCTTATGCAAGTTGGAAGGCAGAATGGTAGCCTTAAGCAATGCAGATGCAATGGAGGTAGAGCTTAACCTAGGAAGGCAAAATAGTAGCCTTATGCAAGAAATAAGATAACAAATGACAGTAAAGTTTTCTTAACTGATGTAGATTGCGGCGTTGTGATTACTGGAAGCATTGTGACGTACGGGGCACCACTGGTGTGCGGATAGCAAATGTTGGAAAGTGTAACGGTGAAGACAGTCGTATTCTTGAACAACATTTGTTTTATGAGTGTGCAATATGTTTTAATGATCTCGCGATACTTGTGGCTGCATCCAAAGAAAAATCGTGAGTTCTGTAAAGGGGGAAAGGTTAGTTCGTATCCCCGCTGGCTGTGCTTGACTCGTTTTGCTTTGATCTGGTGATACCGTCTACATCATTGGGGTAGCGTTGCTAAATAGAGCAGTTTCGATAATAAACATGCATGATTTTGGGGAAGTCTGACATAAATGTATAATTAAAATAGTTTTTAGATGAACCGACGAGTGTGATGTGGTTTGGGACATTGCAACCTCTCTTGTGAAAATTTTATTGAATTGTGACCGAACCAATAGTGCTGCCTACGTATCCCCTCTTAAACAGGAATCAGGTCAGGCATAGTTCAATTTACATCATATAAGGAAAGCATAAAGATTACACATAGTAACGCTTGACTGCATCTGAATTGATCGGCTTTGGCCAGACTTCTCCGTCCATTTCTGCAAGTATGATGGCTCCTCCTGTCAAAACCCGGTGAACCATGTATGGGCCCTGCCAGTTGGGAGAGAACTTCCCTTTGGGTTCATATCTGGACATTCTGTTCTGATAGAGTTGACCATGGCAAACTGCATTCATTCTCCTTCCGTCTATAAGGGCTAGTTGCTCATAACGACTCTTCACCCACTCTGCGTTGTCGACCTCAGCTTCCTGTATGATCCTTAGGGAAGGAATTTCTCCTTCGGCGGGAGTGACGACTTCTGTACCATAAACCAACATATAGGGGGTTGCCTCGGTTGATGTGCGGACTGTGGTGCGATACACCAATAGAGCAAATGATAACTTCTCGTGCCACTGTTTATGCTTCTCTATCATTTTCCTCAACATCTTCTTGATATTTTTGTTGGCGGCTTCTACAGCTCCATTCATTTGAGGCCTGTAGGATGTGGAATTCTTGTGTCTGATCTTGAAGGTTTCATACATAGCTTTCCTCAAATCGCTGTTGAGACTGGAGCCATTATCAGTAATGATTGACTCTGGAATACCGAATCGACAAACAATGCGGTCGCGGACAAAATCTGCCATGACTTTCTTAGTTACTGCCTTGTAAGATGTTGCTTTGACCCACTTGGTGAAATAGTCGACTGTTACTAGGATAAACATGTGTCCGTTGGAAGCGGCAGGCTCGATTGGTCCAATAACGTCCATTCCTCAGGCGACGAATGGCCACGGTGAGCTTGCTCGCTTGGAGGTACCTTTATCAGGTCTGCATGTATCTGACAGCGATGGCATTTTCGGACATACTGGATGCAGTCTGTTTCCATAGTCATACAAAAAGTAACCAGCCCGAAGTATCTTCTTTGCTAAGAAAAAACCGTTCATATGCGGACCACAGGTCCCAGCATGAATTTCCTCTAGCAGCTTGGATGCTTCCTAATAGTCCCAAATCAGGAGTCCTCCTATACAGGTTTCCTCTGCTGTGAAAGAAGTTGTTGGACAATCTCCGAAGTGTGCGTTTCTGAGTATGATTGGCAAGCTCCGGGTAATCTTGAAATTCTTGTCGAGATGCTGTATCATAGATGATAGGGTAGCCAATGCATCGGCGAACTCATTCTGGATTCTGGGAAAGTGTTGGAATTCCGTCATCCACAGGGTTTTCAGCAAGGTGGTCTTTCAGTGCCTGTCCCTTGACCGCTTTCTGAGTCATGTAAACAATGTCGAACTCACTCAACAGGATTTGCCACTTTGCTAGCTTTCTAGTGGACGTGGGTTTCTAAAAGATGTACTTCTCGGGCGAAACTAAGACTATTGGTGTTGACAAGTACTCCTTGATCCTGTCGAAGGCCTTTTGGCCGTCATTGGTCAAATAAATATTAATTCACAGGAAAAATCAATCATTCTTTTGATAAATTGAATAATTGTTTCAAACATTGAAGATACTCCACGTAGATGGGATTGTTGTGGTGGCCTGGTGTGTGGGTGTGGAAATGGTCATTTGCGGAGTTTTGAGGTTCATGGACGTGTCCCAAGAAAGTGATGGCAAACTCGCCGGAGTAGGCATGGTAAGATTTGCTGTGACCGTACCTTTCACCCTATGTTGGAAAAGGCGACTAGGGAGTGGAGACCCTATGTCTAAAAATAAACTCAACTATG
>NW_017676309.1:0-9182 GCF_001879085.1 Nicotiana attenuata
CGATATTTTGAGGCCCAGTGGCACCAAACTATCATTAATAATTATGTATTTTTTTATTATTTAAATTCATATTTTTTAATAACTTAATTGTACAAATTACTTACGTATGGGTTCTGGGCTCCATATTTTGAGGCATATCGGCTATATATTTTTTTTTATAATTGAAATTCATATTTTTTAATAACTTAATTGTATAAATTACTTACGTATGGGTTCCGGGCTCCATATTTTGAGGATCGAAATACCAGTATAAGATACTAAAACAAAAGGAATTCTAAGCTAAAATACTACACATTACTACGCTACAAGGCTCTAAATTTTACTACGCTAAAAGGGTCTACGTTTTACTACGCTAAAAAGGTCTAGATTTTACTACGCTAAAAAATAATCTAAACTAAACATAAACAACAAATAAATTTAATTGCAAATAAAACACAAAACGGCATGAAAGCACATATATATAAATGAGAATATTAACAGACAAATTTATTTGACAAATTTATATTTTTATATAAAACAGTAAAATTAAATCCGGATAAATTTAAGATGCTAATTTCGAAAAAAAACACAAACCGAAATAGAACACATACAAATCAAATAATATGCATTATTATAAAAGTTTCAACTTAAAATAAATCGAAATACCTCGATTTAGAATTTTCGGAAAGCAAATAGATCGAAATTTTGACTCCGAAAGCGTGAATCAACAATAACAAGAAGCTCTACTCGAGTGTGGGACCTACGTTCTTCAAGTTTTATGTGCCGGGGGGACCCAAATTTTTATTTTTTATTTTTTATATTGGCGGACAGTTTACAGTGGGGGGACCAAGGGATAGAGGAGTAAAATATTTGAAGAAGGAAGGCGACGGTGAAGAAGATGGAGGGTTTTTTATTGAGGGATATAACGCCAGGTTTTCTGGCGCTATATCACTGTGTCAGTATAACGCCAGAAAATCTGGCGCTATACATTAACGGTGCAGTTACCGTTATTATATAGCGCCAGATTTTCTGGCGTTATACATAATATGATAACTTTTTTTTTTTACACCTATTTATGTATTTTGAGTCCAAAATAACAATAATTTGTTTCCGGACTAACAAAAGAACTCTATCAACTTAAGTTTGACTTCAATAATTACTAAAATATGTTTTTTAAAGTTTATTGACACACCATGAATTTTTTAGCCCATGGTTGTCAATGTTATTTTATTGTTTGGGCTTTATGCTTTTGTTTTTGTTTGAATTTATACCTAAAATAAAATTACAGATTTAGCATATTACTCCTAATTCATTTCTCGATATGCAGACTAATTAACTTTTACTAAGATTTGGAAAAGTGTCTCTTGCAATTTTAATATAAGAAGACTTTATATTTAATTCTTGAATATGTAAAATTGAGTAAAAGTAAAATTACTAACAAGATGTAGTACCAGCTATACTAATTGATCTTCAATAAGTGAAAAATGTCAATAAAGTGGGATAAATTGGTTAAATTAAGAATAATATCGTAAATAACAGAAGGATATCTCTCCAATAAATTCCCATTTTGTATTATTACTACTCCACAACTTAAGACCTTGCTTTCCTTCTTTATTTTCTTTTGTTTAGGAGAAATACCATGATTAGACCTTATTCTTTAAATTTTAATGGTTAAAATTGGTGGAAGGCCTAGACCAATATAAAGTAAAAGTTAAACGCACTAGACTACAACAATAACAACAACAAAGAAAATGTGTAATTCCCGAGTTGGGTCTGGAGAGGGTAATGTGTACGTATACTTTACCCCTACCTTATGAAAGTAAAAAAACTGCTTACGATAAACCTTCGGCACAAGAAAAGATGCAAAAATAAGCTGTAGCAATTAAAAGGACTAGTGTGATGCTTTTAAAAAAAAAAATGAAGGACTAATGTGATGCTTTTAAAAAGTATAATGGTATATGAAATTTTCAATTAATTGATGAAGCATTTCTCGCTTCTCTTATTGTGGAAAGAGAACGAAAAACTTTAATGTAAACATTCTACTTCTCACATTATTTTCCATGGGACTATAAATGTCCCCAGATAAAATAAATGTTAATAAGCCGAAAATTGAAAAAATCCAATTTTTGTGAATACATTAACAGTTCAGGTGACTTTTCTATATACACCAATTTCATAAATCAAATTCACTTGCTTCAATTTACATAGAAAATTGAGGTTGAATACTTGAATTATCTTGTGCTCGGGCTAGACCAACATCCCTCCTTGACTTGCATTAGTATAATAACCAAAATTGTGCAGAGAAGTGATGCAAAATTGGTAAGGCAGCAACTTCGAATTGCAGACCGTAAACTCTTTGACAGAATCAGCACTCTGAAGGCATCACACGGCAGCAAAAGGCGCCTGCACGTGTTGTGTAGTAACTCGGAAGGTCCCACCTAATTCTACCGGAACAAGGGGGATTAACGAATGTAATACGTCCGTTATTAGGGGGCGATAGCTTGGCTCAGGCTGAACACACAACACAGCAACTGCAGCAACCTACACATCATCATAAGAGAGAACACCACTCTCAATTTCAAATGCTCTAATCTAGTACGTAAAAGCTAAATAAGTTATAAGCTAGAGTAAACCAGCTTTTGTATCATCTCATTGAATGCACCCACTCTGCGTAGATTAGGCATACAGGTATTCCAGCCTGTTTTAGTGGAGGGCGAGACGCAAAATATTTGACATTAATCAACCATATGGTTCATTTTAATGTTCTTTTTCGGATGTTAAGCTTTCTCCAGTCGATGCATGTTAGTTGCTATGCCAAATGCTAGCCTCTCAAAAGTGTTAGAATATAAAACCAGACCTAGTTAATCCTAATTTTATTCCTATATAGTTTGATGGCTTTTCTAGTCATACACACCTCTCTTCTCACGACCTCTTCGTAATACTAATAAAAGGTTAAAAAGGCAGCCCGGTGCACTAAGCTCCCGCTATGCACGGGGTCCAGGGAAGGGCCGGACCACAAGGGTCTATCGTACGCAGCCTTACCCTGCATTTCTATAAGAGGCTGTTTCCACGGCTCGAACACGTGACCTCCTGGTCACATGGCAACTACTTTACCAGCTACGCCAAGGCTCAAAGGGTAACAAAGTATTAACTGTCACATTCCAAAGTTAAAGTTAGCTCAGTTTTGGCAATGCTGAATGAGGATAAGTTATGTCAGTTAGATATGAATGCCGCTAGCCTAAGAGCTTATTTTGCACAAACCTGATATAAATGCTTTAAATCCATTGTATCTTTGATCACAGGATCCACAATATTTGGAAGCTTTGATCTATCTGTGAGCTGAGGCATGGCCTGCATTTCCATAAATAGTTAAACATTGAGCCTCAATTTCCAAAAAAGATAGATTAAATGTGTATCATAAAGATGAAATATTCAATAAAATGGATTGGATCTGAGAGCAATTAAATACTTACCCATGTGACTATAGACTGGCATTGAGCTGGTGCCAGTTTCTCTACAGGCCTTCTTCCCAATAGAAGCTCCAGAAGAACAACTCCAAATGCATATACATCACTCTTATCAGTTAACTTTCCTGCAAACGAAATAAAATAAAATAAAAAATTGCTAACTCTTTTAGATAGAGGTAAAAAGAAGAAAAGAAAAACCAAATTGGCACAATTAAATGAATCCACCTATAAGGTATTCGACTTGGACTAAAAATTACAAGAATTAACCCAAATAGCTGTTCACCCAATCGGTTAAACTAAAAATAGTCAGCGGATGTATAATATACATATAGTCCATATATAATATGTGTATGACCGAATATAATTAGTGCATAATTTATGCTTACCGGCTAGGAAAAGTAAAAAGTGAATCCGGCCGGCTATTTGTGTAAAGATTATTTGTATTTGAATACAGATTTGTAGATCCTCTTTGGGGCCCTAATTTAATTGATTTACGACCTTAAAAAGGCTTAAAAGGGGAATAATTCTTAAAATGTAAAAACATCTCAGTGATTACTGACCCCTCATAATAAAAGGAATTTAAGTTATTAAAGTGGCTGCAATTATACCATTTTGCTTTAACAAATGATCAGCCTTACTTACTGTCCGCTTTGGTCACATGTGCAAGTTCTATGCTTAAGGATACTTTTCTAATGATCTCTCAACTTTTATTCAAAATTCATTGTAATTGTTATTTTCATATACAAAAAAAAATAAATGGAGAGCGGAAAAGGGAAATAATTTCTACATTAGAAGCTAAGGAGTTAAGAATGGCATACCATCTAAAAGGTATTCCGGGGCTACATAACCTAAAGTTCCAGAGAGCTTGATGTTGTTTTTGTTTTGAGCCCCACCGAGCACAGCTAGACCAAAATCTGAGAGCTGAAATTAAACACAACATTAAGAGGGAAAACCGGAGATTGGGTCCATTTTCTCACGCTGCATAATTTCAGATCGCGACAGCAATAATATCGATATCAAGAAATCTCATACAAGCAATGGAAATCCTAATAAAGTTTTTACCTTTGCATTGAAGTTGGAATCTAGAAGAATATTAGATGATTTCAGATCTCTATGAATCACTGGTGGATTGCAGTGCTCGTGCAAATATTCTAATGCTCTGGTCAAACAGTAGCAATTTGTTAATACTTAAATGTCAATAATTCAAATTAAATAAAACACATGGTCTTGTCTACTTTCTAACAAACCCTTCTCACCTTGCTGCATCAAGGGCAATTTTCATTCTTTGGTGCCATGTTAATGCTGATCCACGGGAAGGTCCTAAAAAACACATCAAATCAAGAAAATGACAAGGAGTTTAATTTTCAAGATTTCTCTTTCAAGAGTTTAATACTAACTTAAGTTTTTGAAATATAATACTACCATGTAATTGACTTTCTAGAGATCCATTTTGCATTAGTTCATACACGAGGAGTCTTGTATCACCGTGAATGCAATATCCCAACAATGAAATTATATTCGGATGTTGAATTTGACTCAACAACTCTACCTCAGTCTGCAAATCCAAATTGAGAGATAAAAGGAAATAGCAACAAGTTACAAATCGATGGATGGCCATGACAAGAACGATCGTTTGGAAAACAAAAGGGTTGGTACCTCGAATTCTTTAATGGCATCTTGAGTTCCACCTTCTAGTTTCTTGACAGCTACATACAAATTATCTTCCAATTTAGCTTTGTATACACATCCAAATCCCCCTTCACCTAAAATCTCACTTTCTTGAAAATTGTTGGTGGCTGATTCTAATGTCTTGTACTCCATTAAACAAACAGATGCAGCTTTCTTACTACTATAAGTGGACTTCAAAGAATTGAATTTACACATTACTGGTCCTAATGCAATCCCCTTCACACCATCTTCACAATCAAAAACAAAGATATCTCAGACAAAGAACTCAGCACATCATATGCAAATCACATAATCATAATCATAATAGTAAAAAGGGCAGCCTGGTGCACTGAGTTCCCGCTATGCGCGGGGTCCGGGAAGGACTGAACCATAAGGGTCTATTGTACACAGTCTTTTAGCGTGCATTTCTGCATAGGTTGTTTTCACGGCTCGAATATTTGAAAATCAAGAAAAATGTACCTGAGCTATGACTACTGTCCAAATCAGATTTCTGTAACCTCTTCTTGTGATAAATCCAGAAGCAAATCATGAAAAATATGATTGCTCCCAATGCAGAAGAAGCTGCAATTAGTGCTATGAGCAGCTTCCTGTTTTGATCCATATGATGCTTCTGACTCCCAACTTGAACCTCTGATTCCATATAATGAATAGATATAAGTCAATCAAAGCTAAAGTTGACAGCTTTGGTTTAAATATGGACTAAAATCTAAGAAATAAAGCCAAAAGATATGACTGAAACTACCAAAAAATAAAGTATAAAATTGCAAAAATAAACATCAAATACATTAAATGTAGGAGAATTAACAACAATAAAAACCCATATATTAAAAAATTCAGTCTAACATTAAATGCACTCCTATGACAGCTCCCATAATTTGAATTTTTAAATTTTGGATCTTGAAAATTAAAAACCAAGAAAATCTAAGCCCTTGAGAGAGAGAGAGAGAGAGAGAGAGAAAGAGAGAGAGAGAGAGAGAGAGAGAGAGAGAGAGATGGAGTAACCTGGAGAAAATGTGGTGCTGATGAAAAAACTGGAGAAATGGGTGGTGCTATAGGTGAAATAATGGAGGAAAAAGAAGGGTCCATTAAACATCAACAACTAGAACAAACAGATGAAGAATCCAAATGGGTCCATGAAAAAGAACCAAAAACAAGATAAAATCTAATTATTTCTTCTTCAACAAAATTTGAAGAAGAAAAAGAAAGATTTTTTTTTTCTGTCTGAAAAAGATGGCTGTTTGCTTCAGTCACTACGCTGCTATTTCTGTTGCCTAATAGAGACAGAGAAGACAAGACAGAAGGATAATCCTATGAGTTGAGTGGCGGTAGACAATTTATGATGTTTGTTTTGTGGATTCAAAACAAAAATATTTTGAATTTTGTTTTTGCTTCTCTCTCTTATGAAACTATGAATAGTGGGCAAACACTCTCCAAATGGCGACAAATATGAGAACGAAAGGAGGTGTGTCTGTGTGTGTATATATAGTAGTACTAGTGTTGCAGAACCCAAGAATCATGTGGGCAGTTACACCCAGAAAATATGGGGACCAGAATTGAAAAGATAAAGTCTTTTGGGGATATAATTGCAAATTAAAGAAAGTATCATAAAAGTCTCTCGATATGTAAAGTTTTGCTTTATATAGTCTGGAAAAGATTGATAAAAAGTTGAAACAAACCTCTCGAAAGAAAAGTAACGGAAAAACAAAAAAGCATCTTTTGTTTCGTGCATTTTTTTTGTTTTTTGTTATTTTTTTTGCTCTTTTTTTAACTACCGGTTATATTTTAAAGGCAAAATAGCCTAATTGGCACTTATACTTGTGCCACTTTGTCATCCCGGTCCCCAAACTTAATGAAGTTTCATCTACACACCTCTAACTCGTTCAAAAGTAATATTTTAAATCCTTCTGACCATTGACCAAGCCTATGTGGCATTTGCTTTGCTGAGTTGGATAAAATGCGTGACTACACGCTTTAAGAAGCTGAGTAAAAGTTTATGATTTTAATTAAAAATACCAAAAAATGAAAAGAAAAGAAAAAATAAAGGGGGGTTAACGCCCAGAAGCATCAGTTTTATGGTGATTGCATTTCTTGTTCTTTGAACACAAGCTAAACTCTTGGAATTTATTCATTTCCTCGTCTTGGTTGTCTATGTTTTGGATCTATAAAACTACATATTTGTTGGTTTTCAAATTGAAAGTAAAAAAGAAAAACTTGTGGCTTAATTGAAAGCATAAATTTTGAGGCTGTTAACCAACAGCTACTTAGTTTCCTTATGATGCAGTTGGAGGAGTGTATAGCGCTGAAAGGCTTAATGGCTTATTAGCTGCAAACTGGAAAAGCTTTGCACGCCAGAATTACTTCGATTCACACGGCATTTTTCTTTCCACACTCTGCTCTGGGCCTCTGTTGGTTATTGCGATAATAATCTTGGTGAGTTTATTTGGTCATTCCTTTCTGTTTGTTTCCGTCATTTCTAGTGTTTTCACTCACTAATTTGCTGCGCACTTTTCTTCTTTCCAGGTTAATACCCTCTTATCACTATGTTACCTGATTGTGAGGTGGAAAAAAGCCGAGCTTAGACACCGGGACAGACTAGCTCGTAACAAGGAGGATTAACAAACATAGTACTGCTCTGCTATGACTGGAGCATAGGGTAGGCTCTGCTAATGGCTGATTTTCAGAGAGAGAAAGGCATGAATGTGTTTGTGAGAGAAAACTTTAGGATTAAACTTTTCCTTTTCCAAAAATAGTTTTGTGAATAAAAATAATGACATGGAATATTTTTATCTGACGTGGATAATACAGTGAGACGATTGAGGAACACACATGGTCAGAAGGGTTTAAAATATTACTTTTGAACGAGTAGAGGTGTCTAGATGAAACTTCATTAAGTTTGGGGACCGGGATGACAAAGTGGCACAAGTATAAGTGTCATTTAGGCTATTCTGCCTATTTTAAAAATAAAAGATACAGGGAATTTACATTTGATATAGTTTCCTTTATATGCCTATAGAATGTGATGGTCAAATTTCTTAAGATGACACTGGGTAGCAACTCTAAAGGGTTGTTAAGTTAAGAATTAGATAGAGAGTCCTGAATTTTAATTTTTCAGGACAAAAATATCCTGAATTGTCATGAAGTTGAGATTTTTAATTTAAAATTTCAGGACTAAACAAGTACAGTCAAACCTCTCTATAATAACATCCCTATATAATAACAATTAACTATAACAGCCGAGTTTTTCTCGGAATCGAATATTATACTATTATGTTATAATATGTTTCCTCTATAACAGCACTACACAAAAGCAGCCAAAAAATTTCGGAACAAACGAGCCTGTTATAGAGAGGTCTGACTGTATTGCCTAATCTCTAAGTAGGATCCCTTAGAATGAGTAATGATATGTTTTTCATCAACAAACCCGACAGCAGGTAAATCACCGAACCCAGTAAACCTCCTCTTCCAAGTGTCCAAAAGCTAAATCACGACTTGAGGACTAAATGTTTTACATCCATCAATGTGGGACAACTCAACACCCTCCTACCATTCATGTGTATGCCCAAGTCTGTCAGTTGAAATATGGACAATATAATATGGGAGCCTGACATCAAGTAATTCAGAGCTTTTGCAACTATACCTAGTTTTGGGGTCACAATTGAACCTATACCCATTTTGCAAAAAAAAATTGCAAGCCTACCCACTTTACGATCAACTTCAGACTTATCGGGTCTGAAGTGAAAAAATTGCTCTTCAGATTATACCTGTTAATCGGGTCGTGCCAGCCCAATGATAGCCCGGTTCAACCCGATACGCTAGGGGTAGGATGGTTTGGGGAGGGTTGGGGGGAGCCAGACGGGAACGGACATTTTTGGTAACCCGTGCTCCAGAACCCGGTAACCCCCTACCAGGTTTTTATCGGGCTACAACCCAGTTCAGACCGGTTACCGTTGGAATTTTTTTTTTTAAATTTTAGACCGTTGGACAATGGCCATTTTTTACAAATTTGGCCATTTCGGCCTACCCCCTTAAGAAATTAGCCCCCCACCC
>NW_017676309.1:9201-35657 GCF_001879085.1 Nicotiana attenuata
GATAAATTACAATTTTAACCTTTTAAAAACTATAAATAGCCTCCCTCCTTCTTCTTTTTTCTTAGAGTTTGCTCTCTTAATACTCTAATTCTCTCTCAATTCTCTCTTGATAATGTAGCTTATTGCTATTAAATTCTCAATTACTTATTATTTCAAGTTTCATCAAAATATTTACTTTAGTCACTACAAAATTATAATTATCAAATAACAAGTATTCAAGTAAAGTGTGGTATCAATATTCAATATCATCAAATATCAACTGAAGTGTGATATTAAATTTAGTGCGGCATCCGGAATTCCGGTACACTCGTTCCATCTCTTTCTCTTCTTTGGTATATATTTTTATTTTATTATTTAGAATTATTAATTTAATTTACATAATGGATATATTTATTGCAGCCAAAAAAGCGTGTACTAGTAAGGGTGGTAGTAGTAAGAGTAAAATTCCTAAAAGATCAAGAGGAGGTGTTGGTTCTTCTAGTAGTTTTACATATATTTCTGAAGTTCGCCTGAAAATTTAAATGTAGATTATGAGTAACTTCAAGAAAATTATGGTACAGATAATAATTTTGATGATATTCAACCACCTGATAATCTTGTAACACCACCAGCTACACCTGGTAATGTTAGTCAAACTCAAAATACTAGGGGTGGAGGTCATGGTAATACAGGTATGCCTCCCCCTCTCTATTAAGATGAATCGAAGATTAAGAAGTAAGTGTTAGAATATTTTTGAAAGACTAGAAGAAGATAAAAATTATGTAAGATGTCAAATTTGTAATGAAGTTTATAAACATGAGACCGGATGTAAGCAAGGGGGAGCGGGTCAACTTCGTAGGCACATTGTAGATAACCAACCTATTTGCATGGGGTGCTGATGAGGAAGGTGGAAACAAAAATTTAACCCGGGTACTGGCAGTTTAATGGGTAAATACGATATAGCGAAAGATCTGGAAGAATTAGCTAAAATGATTATTTTAGTTATTTATCTTTTAGTTTTGCTACTTCACTATATCTTGTTACTTATATTCAAAGAATTTATAACCCTTTGTTTAAAGGTATTCCTAGAAGTACTTGTACAGCTGGTATCTTTCGACTTTTTGGACAATATCAGACATATATCCGTTATTTGTTCGCCAGTCTTTCTTGTAGATTTTCTCTTACTTCTGATATTGGTCGTGCTATTAATGAAATTGATTATCTGACTGTTACATGCCATTGGCTAGATGATAATTTTTCTATGCAAAAATATATTATTTCTTTTAAATATGATGAAGTCAAAGTCATATTGGCTCATTTATAAGTAATACTATCCATGAAGTTGCTATATTTTACAATCTTTCAGAAAAAAATTTTGTGTATGTCATTTGATAATGCTTCTAACAATAATATTGCTTTACAATATTAAAATTACATCTATACCCACCACTTTCTGAAATATTTCATGTTAGGTGTGCATGTCATATTTATAATTTTGTGAATGGCGTTGAATTATTTAGAGATGAGATCACTTTAGTTAGAAGAGTTGTTGGTGTAATTCAAGAAAATAATAGAAGTTCTAGATTAAATGCATTTAAGAAAAAATATGTACAATCTGGACTAAAACCAAGACTCGTGCCTAAAACAATAGTTACTAGGTGGAATTATACTTATTTATTCTTAAAATATTGTCATAAATATAAAATGCCTATAAATGAAGTTTCTAATTCTCATTGTGCCGATCCTAGCCGTTTTTTAACATCTAGAACTTGGGATGTCATTGAAGATGTTGTAAAATATTTACAAAAAATTTGTTGGCTACCTTGAGCTTCTGGAGCTTATTATCCTACTATTGCAAATGGTTTAGTTCATATTGCTAAAATTTCTCTTTTAACTCCATAATTTGAAGAAGAAAGAAGGATATACTTCTGTTGTTGAATCTATGCTAGGCAAATTTAAGAAATATTTCTACCCAATTCGCCTATTTGCCTAATTGGTGATATTTTAAACCCTTCTATCAAAATGGCCACTTGTCGCCAATTAATTACTGCTTTATATATTTATACGGATATTGGACCGACTGAAACCCCTGATGTTGAAACTTGTATTTCTGGTCTACACAAACATTTACAAACTTTATATGATTATTATGCTAACATTGTTGATGATTATGCTACTGTAGATGCAAATATTCCTTCAAGTTCAGTTTTAACATCTGCATCTGGTGCTTTGGAGGATAGTGATGGTGTTGAAGATTATTTGATTTGGTCTACACTAGGAGAGCATCAATCCAGTAGCAGGAATATTGATGAACTCCAATTCTACTTACAAAAGTCACCAGAGACCCGCACAAAGGAATTTCTACCGCTGGGTTGGTGAAGGAGCAACTCAAATTAATTTCTTGTCCCTTCGGCCATGGCTCGAGACGTGCTAAATGTGGCAATTTCAACAGTCGCATCAGAGAGCGCATCTAGCCAAGCAAGGCAGCAACTAAGAGATACTCGCCATTCATTGGGCAGCAACGCTTTGCAAATTCTAGTGCGCTTCAGAGATTGGGTAAGATCAGAACGGCGAAATCAAGGGCGTGAAGAGGTAGATAAAATGGAGGATCAAGAAATTGGAGATATAATGATTATGGTTCCGATTCAAGTAATGCCGGAAACAAAGAACCTCGTGTGACATGGATGAACTTACAAAAATGATGCAAAGCATGTGATGTACTCTTTCTTATTTTTTATAATTGTTGTAAACTTTTAATTTGCAAGTTCAAAAATAAAAAAATTAAAATAGAACTTGCAGATTAATTTGAAGTACTATTTATTATTCAATGAAAATATAAAACGAAAGCATAGTTTGATCCTTACATATTGGTCTTATTAAATAATTTTTTGTAACCACTTACTTTCAATTTTTTAATTTTATATTTCAAATTTCAAGTTTCAAATTTCAAATTTTAAATTTTAAACTTTAAAGTTTAAAATTAATTCTAAGCCTTAAAAATTTGCAAACACTTAAGTATCAACAACATTGAATAAGAAAATATAATATACTAAAAAGAAGTAACCCGGCCCGGTTCAGACTCGTTAAGCTCGAACCCGGACGGGCCCTAATTAACCAGGATTTTCCCAACCCGTTACCAGCCCACTATCTAGCCCGTAACACTAACCGGACAGGCTATTTTTTTCGTGTCCAGCCCGGACCAGCCCGTCCGGTTAACACCCATACTTCATATGCACTTAAGGCCAAATAGGTCTGAAGTGCAATCAATGGTTTCATGCACTTAAGGTCAATAAGTATGAAGTGAAAAATTGCACTTCAGATGTACTTAAGGCTAAAAAGTTTGAAGTGTAACAAACGTATTCCTACACTTAAGGCTAATAAGTCTGAAGTGAAAAATTGCACTTCAGATGCACATAAGGCTAAAAGGTCTAAAGTGCAACCAATGTTTTCATGCACTTAAGACCAAATAGGCCTGAAGTGCAAATTGCCCAGAAACAAAAATTTGTTCTTCGAATTTTAACTATCCAATATAAGATTTAATACCTAAATCTACTCCAAATGAGCTCAAATTTGAAACATAACCTCCAAATATTATCATGAACAAATCACAATCATCAATTTGTCAAAACAATGATAAATCTAACGAACCCATTTTGCAATTAAGAAAAAGAAAAAGACGAAACTCTAAACAAATAGTAAAAAATAAAGCACCACAACAACTCACCACTGTAAAACATCATAAACTACCTTAAAATATGTTCACAAACACCATATAAATCACTGTTACTCGAAGAAGAAGAAGAAGAAGAAGAAGAAGAAGAAGAAGAAGAAGAAGAAGAAGAAGAAGAAGAAGAAGAAGAAGAAGAAGAAGAAGAAGAAGAAGAAGAAGAAAGAGGAGAAAAGGGCCTGAAGTTGTTTAAACACTGGGTACAAGTTTAAAAAATTAAAAAGTGGGTATATATTAAATGGGGATGATCAAATAGCACTACGATTTTCACAAGTAATTCAAGAATTACAATGGCTGGACGCTTTTTTTTTTCAAAACTTTCTCCCAATTTAGGAGGATCTATATTGTTTCTACATTTTCTCTCCAACGTTACTCGAACCCAGAACCTAACGGTCATGAGTGAAGCTGTTTTATCAACTCAGCAAGCCTTACTGGTTCAAAAGAGAAGAATTGGGAGAATAATTATGTGTAGGAGCACAGTCTCCACACCACAAAATATATTAGGTAAAGTATATTTATAAAGCGAAACATATAAGAAATATTATCTACTGTTTAGTCCCTACAAAACTTAATGTTTACATTTACCTCTAGCTATATAACCATCAAACTTTGTAATGCTCCATAGTAATGAGATCATTTACTTTCAATTCTTGCATTATATTTTTATTACGGTTCAATCTTATTTTATAACGTTGTTACTATCTATTCCATTAACTAGTCAAATTTAGGATCCACATGGAATAATGAAGAATCATGATAACATGGGTTGTTATAAAATGGGATTACAATAACATGTGATTAAAGATAAGAATTGACTCAATAGGATAGTTGTTTACCCGTAAAACGTTTTACAGTTAAATTTTTTTGTGGTTACTACACAAGTGAACTAATTTGATCCTCAAATAAAGAAATAACTGAAGAAATATATAATACTTAACCTTAAAATGTAGATGAAATAGTAGAGTTGATGAGTCCGGGAACAAGGTTTCCGGGCACAATAATGATGAGATCAAAAAGCGAGAAAGTAAAATTGTATTTAGGTTCTGTATAGAATGTAGTATAAATTAGCTTGAGAATTCGTGTCCTTTACAATGATAACTAAGCTCACTATTTATAGTTGTGTCTAGGGAAGGAGGCCCTAAGATCGTGCCCTCCTTTAATATCAGTTATGAGGGTCATTGATGAAGATGTAATGGTGGACATAAATGTCAAATTTTTTGTAACGGGTCGTTGCTCTTAACGATGTAGAATATTCCTTATTAAATGCTACCAGACGCAAGGCATTTAACATCTTTCTATGAACGTTATCCCTTCCGGTGACAAGCAGAATATCTGTGTTCGGTCTTCGGCTATCTTCGTCATGGGTTCCACGTGTCCTTCCTTTAGATGACCACGTGTCATATCATATTTTATCCTATACATATAGTCCCCTTCTTTCCGATGACATAACTTTGTGTTACCGAGAAGCAGGTAGAAACACTTTTTCGGCGGGAATTTCTATAATTCTCTCTTTAGGCTTCTGATGGTTGATTAGACGCACGTCTCTCCGCATTTAATTCCCCGAACATGTGTCATCCTATGATTCAGCATAACTTTTACCAATTAACGAGGTAATCATGGCCATAAATTTAGCCGCCAAAATTTTACTTATACACACCATCATTTTCCCTTATACTTCACAATTTTCCAAGCTTTTGATTTGCATTTGTTCTTCATCTTTCCTCTAACCCTCTTCAAACAAAAAAAAAACCCTTTCTTCCTTCTATTCAATGGCTTCTTCTTCAAAGCATACCAATTCTTCAAAGAATAAGAAAAAGGCCTAGGTTTTCTGTTCCTCCAACAGTAGGCGCCATTATCTCTAGAAGTGTTATTACCACAAAAGACTTTGAGAAAAAAATTCCCTAATGCTAACTCTCATACATGGGCCGTCAGTACATACCCTTCTTCCATTCGTCCTTCCAGCATTCTTGTTGTGAAGGAAGACTGTTGCTGCCCTGAGTTAGATATTATCGCTCCTGATTTATCAGAGCGAGTGACCCTACCCAAAGAGGGTCTTACATATTTTTACACGTATCCTTTTTCTTTAGGTGCATTTTCTTTGAGCGGAGAGCTTGATTCCTTGATTACAGAATTTTGCCAGTGTGTTTGGCACAAGTAAGTCCTTCTATGTGGAGGACGGTCGCCTGCCTTCGGCGTTTCCAGGAGACTGGAGAAGAGCTAACCTTAGCTCTTATAATGAATCTCTACTCTCCTAAGATTTTTCGTTGGGGAATGATAAACCTCTACAAATGTGGCCACCATGTGCTGACCAGCATGGATGATGACAGCGACCGTGGGTGGATGGAACGATTCACCGCAGTTGCCACCCACGACATCATTCCAACAACGACATCATCCTTTTTCGGCCGCTTGAAACCGCACTCATAAGACCTTTGTTTGAGATTTTTACTAAATATCCTTCTATAGTCATATTGATTTTTTATCCTTCGCATATTTCAGCAACTCGATGGATCCCAACGATGATTGAAGGTTTGGACCGGTGGGTTCAGAAGATTTTGGACGTTACAACACCCGAAACTCGTTTGTGGAAAGAACTGGCCCCCAAATATGGGTAGAAGGCCAAAAATCATGGTAATTCAAACTCACTTTATTTCAATTTTTCATGAGAAGCACTTGACTAATCGCTTCTATCTTTTCCTTGAAATCAGGTCTACTTACGGGATCAGTTGTTGTACTTGAGGAGGACGTTTTGGCTGATCTTGCTAATGCGGCAAGGCTGCTTCAGAAGGCGCTTACTCGAGCAAGTGTCTCCAAACCTACTTCGGGCGCAGGTGTTTCACCATGGGGTCCCCGACCGGAGAACAAGCAACCAAAAAGAACGCGTTATTCCGCGAGTGGGGAAAAGAATAAGAGGGCAAAAATTATTGCCCCCGAGTCATCTCCGAAAGTCGTGATCACTAGCCCTCTTTCCGGGCCGGTCATAGACACCGTGGTGGTGGACGATGATGGAGAAGCCAGTGATAATGGGGCTTCTCCACAAAGAAGGCGACGTCCATCATCAACTCAACAGAATGCTCCATCTGCTGAGTTAACTACTCTAACCGAGGACAGCGTCTCGGCGCTCTGGGAGAGATTGAGTTGGTAGAAAATGCCAACTCCCGCTATCGGTTCCCAACTGCTATGCCCGATACTGCGGGGCCGAGTACCGAGTCCTTGTCGTCTTTGGTTAGCAAGCGCCCAACCACCAGCACTGCACTTGATGCAAGTGTCTCACACCCCTCAACTCCATCAGCTTCATCCCCATCTTCGCCATCACCAGCAACTAGAACATCGCTTCCATCTTCATCGACTCTCCCACCAGCAACTGCTACATCATCTCCACTGGACACATCTGATCATGAAGGAGATGTTCCTTCTCCCCAGTCCCCAAGTCAAGGGAAATTGGGGCAAAATTATGCTGCCCCTTCTGAAGATCCGCAGAGGAGGAGGAATGTTACCCTCTCGGTCTCTACCGGGTAAAACATACTTTATCGACCGGTGGATCTTGCTAATTATTTGAAGCCTTTGACTTCAGAAAAATATTGGGAAAAGATCCAAGCACTCTCAGGGGAGTGTTTGTTGAACAATGCCATGCTCAATGCCGCAACGGTGTGTTCTTTTCTTCCTTTGTAATTTCTTCTACTTTTGCATGAATGTATTCTAAGTTTTGCTTCTCTTGCTTTGTAGGACAACTTTCTTGCTTCCGAGGGCCTTTAAAAGTTGATTTGTGAGAAAGAGGAGCTTACTTCTGAACGGAATGAGCCTTTGGCGGAACGGGATCAGACTGTTCTCCGCCTCTCGAAACTGGAAACCAAAGACACTAAGGTCGTTATTTTGGAGGCTTGCTTGCAGAAAAGCGAGCAAGAGGTGGTAAACCTTAGCCAAGAGATTGTCCCACTAAGGGTTAGATTTGATGAAGCCAAGGCCAAATGGGCTGAAGTTCGGGATGCCATTCTTGCTGCAACCGAGCGTGAGGCTGCCACTGCTGAAAAAGTGATTGAACTAGAAGCAGCTGTGGACTCCAATATCGAAGAGCTTGCTGCTATGGAAGCGAAGTGTGACCATTTGGAAGAAAAGTGCAAAAAAACTATCGAGCATAATAGACTCTTTAGTTCATTTGTCCGCGACCTTGATATTAGTCTCCAATCTGTTAGGTTCGCCCAGAAAAGCCTCTCTGATGAGGTAACCCAACTCAAAGAAATACTCAAGCGCCGAGCGACTTCCCTCATTGTTGAAAAAACTTAAGCCATGTATAACATGAGGAGAAAAAACTTGGAAGAGGCTAAAGCAGGCATCCTTGACTTTGATGCCGAAATTGCTCGGGCCCGAGAGCTTGAGTTGGCTACTAAAAATGGACTCCCGGCGCAGTCTGATGCTTCTGGTTCTTCTGGTTCCAATTCTGAGTTTTTGGGAACTGAAGAGGAATCGGAGGATGATGATGGTGAATACCAAACTGGGGAAAATGTTGAGCCATCGTCAGTCTCACCTACTTCTCCCGGGTATGCAGACACTTCTCTTCCTCCTAGTTCCGGAGAAGCTGCAGTTTAGCTTTTCTTTTCTTTTTCCCATTCTGTACTTTTTGGCACGTTCTTATAAATAAAAACATATACCTGCTCAAGTATTTTTTGAGTCGTACTTTCGTTTGAAAATACATGCAAGTCTTTAACCTTTGCATTTGCTTAAGAGTTTTGCGCACATTTTCATTTTGCGCTTTGCTATGTGTAGTCTCTGATGCACTCTCCTTGAAGTACTTTGGTTCCGAGCATTAACCCTTTTACGGGAGGGTTTCTTTAAGTTTTTTCGCAAGTATAACTTTTTGTGTCCTTTCGTGTACGTCTTCGGGTTCCTTTTTCCCTGAAGGCGTTTTGATTTCGGGTATAAATTCTTCCAAAATCAACCTTTTAACGTAAGGGTTTTCATAAGAGAGGGACCTCTTATGTTTACGGTGCTCTTGAAGAGGACGTCTCATGTTCATTACGGCACTAGCATTTTAAGTACTTGTTTAAATTTCAAATGACAAAGTTAGTTCATCATTCAGACTAGAAACAAGATAAAAACAAAAGGATTTTCATTTCATTCAATTCCTTCTATTTTCAAAAGTACAAAAGCATTTGTTATGCTAAAATGAAAACGTCATTACTTGTGTCTATCTTGTACAACTTGTTTCTTCGGGGCTGGTTGCGCAGTCCCTGGTCCTGATGATGCATTTTTTCTGGATTTTATTTCTCAGTCGATGTGGCAGTCAGTGTAGTTGTATCCTCATATCATCCCCCCTCCCGGTGTTCGAATGCGAAGAATGTGAATTAGAACACTGGAAGTCTTGGGATTGTGCCTTCAAAGATCCCACAAATGAATTGCTAGATAATACTTAACTCGGTAACACACCTTACTTCCCCTTAGGAATCCATACTATCGAGCAAAAGACCATCTAACAATCCCCTAGTGGTTTATGATCGTGAACGGTCGGGTAACCTTTGTCCGATAGCAAATTTAACTTCCCAAAGGGAATTTGCTATCAAGCCAAAGATAATCTAACCGTCCCCGAGTGGAATCTTGTTTGTTTGCCTTGCTATTGAATGTCTTATTGTTATTGTCTTCGTAGTATGTTGTATATTGCTGCCTCATAAAAATCTTGCCAGAAAAACTCAACTGGGACAAAAACTAAATGAAGGACAAAAGAGTGCACACATACTTTCCGCTCGTATAATGTTCATCAGCAATAATATCTTTTGAGGTGTGCCACGTTCCAGTTGCTAGGCAACTTATCTCCCGTCTGGTTCTCCAGCTTGTATGAACCTTTCCCAGTTTTAGCTGAAATTCGGTAGGGACCTTCCTACGTTGGACCCAGCTTCCCCGTGTTGAGCTCCCGGGTATTTTAAGTTAGTTTCCTCAGAACCAAATCTCCTACTTTGAAATAACGAAAATTGGCTCTCCATTCTCTACTTTTGAGCTGCCATTCTTACATGCACCAAGTCCTTGCGTTCCTCGAGTAGCTCCAAGTTGATTAACATTGCTTCGTTATTCAATTCTTCATCTGCCAGAAAATATCCCAAGGTGGATTCCCCTAATTCCACCGGGATTAGAGCTTCTGCGTCATACACAACAGAAAATAGAGTTTCTCCTTTGCTTGACTTGGTCGTTGTTCGGTAGGCCCATAAAACTCCGGATAATTCTTCTGCCAATTGCCTTTTGCCGCTTCTAACCTTTTATTGAGGTTTTGGATAATCACTTTGTTTGTTGACTTCGTTTGACTATTTGCGCTCGTAAGATAAGGTGAAGAGGTAATCCTCTTTATCTTCAAGGAACTTTGTAATTTTTGCGCCGATAAACTGCGGCCCATTTTCGCATGCCATCTCTTTTGGTATTCCGAACCTGCAAATTATATTTTCCCACAAGAAGTCGACCACTTCGCATTCTCTAATCTTCTGATAAGGACCTGTTTCCACCAATTTAGAAAAATAGTCAGTCAGAATTAAATGAAATCTTACCTTTCCAAGAGCCGGTGGGAGCGATCCGATGATGTCCATCCCCCATTTCATGAATGGCCATGGGGATAGAACCGAATGTAAGGGTTTTGCCGGTTGATGTACTAGTGCTGCGTAGCGTTGACACTTATCACATTTCCGTACGAAGTCTTTGGCTCTTGTTCCATGCGTGGCCAGTAATATCCTGCCATAACTAATTTCAGCATCAAATAATGTGCACCCGAGTAGTTACCACATATCCCTTTATTGACCTCTCTCATGACATAATTAGCTTTTGACGCTCCTAAGCACCGTGCCAACGGGCCTTGGAAGGATTTCCTATACAATTGGCCTTTCTTGAAGCTATAACGTGCAACTTTGGCGCGTAACACTCGTGATGCTTTGGGGTCTTCGGGCAACTTCCCATGCTCAAGATAGTCGATTATTTCATTTCTCCAGTCCCAGACCAAACTATTCGAATTCACCTCATAGTAACCATCTGTATCCAGGACTAAATTTATTGGTTGTACTAATGTCCCTGATTCCGATCCATTGATTTTTGTCAATGAGCCCAAATTTTCCAATGCATCTCCTTCCGTGTTATCCTCCCTCGGGATATGAGTAATTGACCACTCCCAGAATTGTGCCAACAGAGCCTATACCTTTACCATATATTGTTGCATACGTTCTTCTTTGGTGTCAAAGATCTCGTAGACCTGATTTACCACGAACTGCGAATCACATGATTTCAATGACCTCAGAGTCAAGTCCCCGGGCCAATTTAAGCCCTACAATCAAAGCTTCGTACTCTGCTTCATTGTTAGTTAAAGGGATCGTTCTGATGGCTTGCCTTAAAGTTTCCCTCGAAGGCGTGATTAAGACTATTCCGAGTCATGACCCTTTTAAGTTAGAAGCTTCGTCCATAAATTAAGGTCCAAAGTACCGATGTTGATTTTGAAACCATTACTGCTTCCTTGGCTGCCATAGGCAATAGTCCTGGACTGAAATCGGCCACAAAGTCAGCCAAGACTTGCGACTTAATTACGGTCCTTGATTTATATTCTATGTCGAACTCGCTCATTTCGACGGCCGATTTGGCCAACCTACCCAAGAGCTCGAGTTTATGGAGGATGTTGCGCAAAGGGAAAGTAGTCACCATAGCTATCGGGTGGCATTGGAAGTAGGGCCTCAGCTTCCGAGCGGCAACTATGAGAGCTAAGGCTAATTTTTTCAAATATGGGTAGCGAGTTTCTGCTCCCGTTAGAATTTTGCCAACATAATAAATGGGAGATTGCGTACCTTTATCCTGTTGGACTAAAAAACTGCGCTTACCGTAACTTCTGAAACTGCGAGGTAGACTATCAATGTTTCACCTTCTTTTGGCTTCGAGAGCAGCAGAGGGCTAGACAAGTACTTCTTTAAGTCCTTCAAGGCTTGCTGACACTCCGGTGTCCATTCGAAATTATTTTTCTTTTTGAGCAGTGCGAAGAAGCAATGACATTTTTTTGACGATCAGGAAATGAACCTGCTCAAAGCTGCTAATCTCCCTGTGAGCCTCTAGACTTCTTTTACGTTTGACAATTGATCCGGGATATCTTCTATGGCCTTTATTTTGTCGAGGTTTACCTCAATCCTCTTTTGTGAGACCAGAAATCCTAAAAACTTACCAGAACTGGCCCCGAACATGCACTTCTCGAGGTTAAGTTTCATGTTATGCTTCCTCAGGATGTCGAATGTTTCTTGCAAATGCTTAAGTTGGTCACCTGAATACAAAGACTTAACGAGTACATCGTCTACATATACTTCCATAGTATTTCCTATTTGCTTTTTGAACATCTTATTCACGAGCCGTTGATAAGTGGCTCCGGCGTTTTTCAAGCCAAAGGGCATTATATTGTAACAATATGTACCAAAATTCGTTATAAAATAAGACTTTTCCTAATCTTCTGGGTTCATCTTGATTTGATTGTACCCAGAATAAGTATCGAGGAAACTTATTAACTCGTGCCCGGCCGTGGCATCAATCATTTGATCGATATTTGGCAATGGGAACAAGTCTTTCGGGCACGCCTTATTAAGATCCTTATAGTCTACGCATGCGAAATTTATTGTTTTTCTTAGGAACTACTACTACATTAGCGATCCAGTCTGGATATCTTACCTCTTAGTTTGAACCGATATTGAGTAAGCGGGTTACCTGTTCTTTGACGAATTTATTCATGGTTTCAACAATAGAACGCTTCTTTTGTGTTATCGGAGGTATGTTGGGATCCAAGCTTAACTTGTGCACGGAGACCTCTATAGGGATACCTGTCATATCTTCGTGCGACCATGCAAAACAATCGGCGTTAATTTTAAGGAATTCAATAAAATCATACCTGAGCTCCGGGTGCAGTCCTGTTCCCAAATGGAATTTCCTTTCTAGGAAATCTTCGAACAATGCAACTTGCTCTAGTTCTTTTGCCATGGACTGCGTTGCGTCCGTCTCTTCTGGAACTTGGAAATACCTCGGCACCCAATACTATTCCAATTCCTCTATCCCCGGGCTAACTTCATCTGGTTCGGGGGCACATGCCGGTTCCTATAATTTCTATGTCACGTGCTCTTTTCCTTTTCTACTGGAGATCGAAATTGCATTCATCTCCCTTGATGCCGGTTAATCACCCCTTATATTCTTAATCCCCTCGGGTGTCGGAAATTTCAACCATAGGTGATACGTTGAAGGCACAACTTTCATCTCGTGTAACCATGGCCTTCCTAGGATGATGTTGTATCCCATGTCCCCGTCTACAACATCGAAGAGAGTTGTTTCTATTACTCTTTCAGCGTTCGTGAGCAGCAAAATCTCTCCCCGGGTTGTCACGCTCGCGAGGTTGAATCCAGCAAGGAGCTTTGTTGCTGGAATAATGCTTCCGGTGAGTTTAGCTTATTACAGTACTCTCCATTGTATGATATTATCTTAACTTCCTGGATCCACTAGAACATGTTTAATCTTAAAATCTAATACATTTAAAGAAATTACCGGTGCATTGTTGTGTGGTGGCAGCAATTCATTTGCATCTTCCTCCGTAAAACTGATATCGTCTTCCCGAGCCTTTTACTATGAGTTATTGATACTTCCATCTTCTTTGCTGTCAAAAAGGTGACCCCATTAATCTCATTCCCTCCAAAGATCATATTGATCATTTGGCGTGGGGGTTGTTCTCCTGCTTTCGAGGGTTCCGCGTTGTCTCTATTCAGATCATAATTGTTCTTAGCTCGATCACTCAAGAATTCTCTGAGGTGACCATTCTTCAACAGTGTTGTCACTTCTTCTGGGAGGTGTCGGTAGTCCCTTGTTTGGTGGTTGTTCGCTCCCATGGTATTCACATCATAAGTTGGGATCCCTCGAGCTGGAACCAGATCTCATAAGTCTTGGGAATCGTGCTTCTTTGATGTTTCTCATAGCTGATACCAACTCCATTATACTGACGTTAAAGTTATACTGCGATAACTTGGGGTAAGAGGGATCCCGCGACCCTGACGTTTCTTTATCATGTAGCGATTTGTTGTTCCGGCCACGATCGGTCCTTCTGTCAAAGACGAACTTGTTTGCTGTCTAGAAGCCTCTACCACGACCTTCGGTCCGCTCGTAGGGCACAAACCGATCCCTCGAAGTTCATCTATCCGTGTCGTAATCATCTTTTGTTTTTTCTCTGTTCTCCTCACGTCCTTTGGTCGATGATGGAAAGCCAATCTGATCATCTTCGATTATTAATTTTTACTCGTACCGGTTATGGACATACGTCCAAGTCGTTTCTTGAAACTCAAGTAGACTTTCCTTCATCTTCCAGGAGGCGTCTGAACTTCTCTGATTCAATCCTTTGGTGAACGCTTCAGCTGCCCATTCATCTGGGACAGCCCGCAGTAACATTCTTTCCTTTTGGAATCGAGTAAAGAACTCTCGTAATAATTCGGATTCTCCCTGCGCGAACCTGAATATATCGACCTTTCGGGCTTGTACCTTTCTGGCACCGTTGTGAGACTTGATGAAAGAGTCCGCGAGCATCTCAAAAGAGTCAATGAAATGCTCGGGTAGTGATGAATACCATGTTAGGGCTCCCCTCGTGAGAGTCGCTCCAAATTTTTTTAGCAACAGAGATTCAATTTCGTGAGGAGCAAGATCATTTCCTTTTAACGTTGTTGTGTAGGTGGTAATATGCTCCTATTGGTCTAAAATCCCGTCATACTTTGGTACTTCAGGCATTTTGAACCGCTTCAAGATTATTTTTAGTGCCGCGCTCGGCTTATATGGCAATTGAGTATACTTCTTCGAGTCCGGGATTTTCAATACTGGTGGCGCACTCGAGATTTGGTCCATGCGGACGTTTACTTCCCTCATAAACCGTAAAAGTTCATTCTTGAACGGGTCATTCTCATTGTAGAGACCGAATTCTCTTCCCCCAGCCCAGTCGGAGCCGACTTCACCCCTGTGAGTGTTGTTGTAGACTCTCTGCGTTGTTTGGTTTGTGAGACACCAGGAGGAATTGGATATCACCTGTTTGCATTATTCGAAGCCCCCGAGAGCGCCTGCTTCAGCTCCGTCATAACCTTATCCTGCCGCGTGAGATGGCCTAGAATAATCGCATGTTGCTCTTGCAAGATCCTCACCGCATCGACGACATGCTTCTCATTACCATCATCGGGAGTTGTCTCCCGAAAATGTCGAGGATATTGCCTGTTATGCACCGGTGTAGCGTCATTCCCCTCGTTGTGGATGTCACTAACTGAATCCTCGAAATGAGGTTGATCCCCTCGAATTTCAAGGTTGTACGTGTTGTTAACAGTGTTATCTGCCATTTTTTGTGATTTTCTCTAAGACAAAACAATCAAAGTATGTTAGCAAAAAAGGCAAGAATCAATTTAATTGCACGGTTGTCTGGGCCCCACGGTGGTGCCAAACTGTTTACCCGTAAAACGGTAGTTGAATTTGTTCGTGGTTTCTAGACAAGTGAACTAATTTGATCCTCAAATAAAGAAATAACTGAAGAAATATATAATACTTAGCCTTGAAATGTAGACGAAATAGCAGAGTTGATGAGTCTGGGAACAAGGTTTTCGGGCACAATAATGATGAGATCAACAAGTGAGAAAGTAAAATTGTATTTAAGTTATGTATAGAATGTAGTATAAGTTAGTCTGAGAATTCATGTCCTTTACAATGATAACTAAACTCACTATTTATAGTTGTGTCTACGGAAGGAGGTCCTAGGATCGTGCCCTCCTTTAATGTCAATTATGAGGATCATTGATGAAGATGTAACGGTGGACATAAATGCCAAATTTTTTGTAACGGGCCATTGCTTTTAATGCTGCAGAATATTCTTTATTAAATGCTACCGGGCGCAAGGCATTTAACATCTTTCTATGAACGTTATCCTTTCCGGTGACAAACGAAATTTCTGTGTTCATTCTTCGACTATCCTCGTCATGGGTTCCACGTGTCCTTCCTTTAAATGACAACGTGTCATATCATATTTTACCCTATATAATAGTAATATTGAGCAATTAATTGACTGAAATATAATAACCGGAGACACGTGGTCTCTCAATATACATGGCAAGGTAAAAAGTAAGGTATCTTAACTTTAAATACACTTTTTTCATAAGTACTTGAAATAAATTAAGATTTGCTTTGTCCCAAGCAGAATTGTTTAACTAGCAAAATTTAGCAAAAGTGTGGAATTGGTCTTCTTGAATAAAACATAGGAACAAATGGTGAAATTAATAAATTGATATATATCTCAAATCAAATTATTGTTAATTGAACAAATTGCGTAAGTCAACCATAGCAAAAATTTAAGTTCCCTCTGCCTCATTTGCTTTCTTTCGTTTTTTCTTCCAAATTTTTTCATCCAAAAATATCCCAAGGGAGTCCATTTTTGGTCGTTTTTAAGAACCTAAGTGAGTCAAATTATTAATTAATATTCTCTCAAATGACGTATCACCAGAAAATCATTGGCATTAAGGCATAACACAGTAACATATCAGACTATCTCAAATTTAGCTTCTTCTTCAAAATGCTCTCGGCGCACGTTAGTTAAACGTACGCCGAGCTTGTAGCCATGGGGAAAGTAAGAGGCAGAGGTAGAGGACGACCTCGTAAATATCCATTAACGGCGTTAGAGAACCTATTGACGACAGTTAAGCAACCATTAATGGAGAAGATAGCTACAATAACCACTCCTCCAGCTTCAGTTCAGAGCATAGATCCAGCTACTGGAGGTACTGCATATTCAATTGACTCAACTTCGCACCAGTCTAATGTCTCTAAGAAGCTGGATCTGGCATGTCCAGCATCAATTGGGACAATTCCAGCTACGATGAAAGTTCCAACTAATGGAACAGTGTCCATGCAAAATCCAGATCAGAATCAAGTCAACTCAGCAGATAAACCAATGGAACCAGGGATAACAAGCGAAAAAAGTTGAAGAAGCTAAGCATTCATGAGCAACTCTTTTTCTGAAGAACAGATTTGCTACAAATGGTATGTCACTATCTTACATTCCACCGCTAATTGTAGATGGGCAACCTATGGGTCAATTAGACAAACTAGAGGTGCAAGAGGAAGAGAACAAGTGGAAATGTGCTTTGATTTCTTACATCTTAGGAGATGGACCAGGGTATAATGCGATGAAGAGATATATTAACTTGCATTGGTCACATGTTCCAGAACTAGATCTATTTTATCATGATGAAGGCTAATACATAATCAAATTCAAAACTATGGAAGATGATCATGAAATACTATGTGTTGGACCTTATTCCATAGCTAATAAACCTATAATTCTAAAGCCATGGACTCTTGATTTTGATTTCACTGAGGAATTCCCTACTGTTATTCCACTATGGGTTAAATTTCTCAAGTTACCTATGTCTTGTTAGGGAGTGAGATCTTTGAGCAGGATAGCCAGTGTGATTGGAAGACCTATTTTTGCTGATGAATGCACAACTAAGCAAACTAGAGTTTCCTATGCTCGGATGCTTATTGAGACTAATGTTACCAAAAAGTTGCCAAGTGAAGTTTGGGTGATGGATCCAAATGGGAAGAAATTCTTACAAAATGTTACTTATGATTGTAAGCCTGCCTATTTTGAGAAGTGTCAAGAAGTAGGACACAGATGCTCAAATCAGTGAGACCTGTTACACAACAACCTAACCAGGTGAAGAAAACCAAAATTACACAAGAATGGAGAACCAAGGCCCCAATACCTGCAGCACCTAAGCAGAGTGAAACAGCCCCAGCTGAGTCACAACAAGTTACTATTAATAAGGTAACTGATGCCAAGAGAACCAAGGAAAGCCAAGTGTGGTTCCTAATGCTACAAGGCTGGAAGATTAAGGGAAAGCAGTTGAAAGCCCAGTCTTGAACCTCATTAATTTTCCTCCCCTTTCCCCTATTCCTGTGAGAAACACGTTTAAAGCAGTGTCTAATAGCAAATATAAAGTGCCACCTGGGGATAGAAGTGGAACCAGCAATCAACAATGAAGTGATTATTCTGGAATATTATAGGTGTAAATAAAAGGTATAAACAGAAGGAAGTTAGGGAGTATATTAGATGCAATAAAATCAACTTAGTAGGATTAGTGGAAACTAAGGTGAAGGAAGATAATGCTCAAAGAATTTCAAAGTATCTTGTTCCTGGATGGGGTATGCTAGCTAATTATAATGAAGCTAGGAATGGTAGGATATGGCTACTCTGGGATACTAATCATCTTACTATTACTGGACTTAATGATGACCCTCAAATGATTCATTGTCTAGTAAGAAGTATAAGGGGGGATATAGAGTGCTATCTCACTGTTGTTTATGGTTTTAATGGGATAGAGCAAAGAAGATCATTATGGGAGAATCTGCAACAAATTTCAACAAGGACCACAAGTCCATGGTTAGTTGCAGGGGATTTTAATGTAGTTTTATATCCTAATGACAGACTATCTTGTAATCATGTTAGCTATTCAGAGATTCATGAGTTTGGTTACTGTCTCCAGCAAGTAGGACTAACAGAATTGCCTTGGAAAGGAGAGTATTATACTTGGACAAATAAATAACCTGGAACTGATAGGGTATAGTAGGTTAGACAGAGTCTTTGGCAACTATGATTGGATGATGAATTGGAACCATGTGGAGACAATATGTGATCTACCTCAAATTTCTGATCATAATCCTATGGTTAACATTAGCAGTTTCTTCTTGGAAAGGAAGGGTTCCTTTTAGGTTCTTCAATGTATGGGCAACTCATGAAGATTTTCCTCCGATTGTGGCATCTATATAGAACTCTGCAAATACTTTGGGCTCTCTGAAAACAGTATGGACTAAGCTAAAAGCATTGAAAGCTCCTTAAAAGGATTTGAATGCTAAGGATTTCAAGGGCATTACTCAGAGGATTGAAAAGGCTAGACTGGGATTGAAAGACATACAAGAACAGCTTGCAAATACTTATTCTGATTGCTTATTATATAAGGAGAAAGAGACACTACTCAACCTTGAGAAGTGGTCTTTAATTGAAGAGAGTATGTTGCAGCAGAAAGCAAGAGCAAAATGGATTCAACTGGGTGATTCCAACACCAAATACTTCACTGCAGTTATGAAAGAAAGGTCACAAAGAAAGCAGATTACAGAAATAACAAATGGTTTAAGAGATAGGGTGACTGATCATGCAGCTATTAAAAGGGAGATTCTGGGATTCTACAAGGCACTCATGGGTTCAGCAGCTACTTCACTTCCTGCCATAAATAGATTACACATGGCTAATGGTCCTATTCTATCTCAGCAACAAAAAATGGAATCATGTGCAGAAGTAACTGATCAAGAAATTCTGGAGAGTCTTAAAGCCATTGGAGGTGATAAAGCTCCTGGGATTGATGGTTATAAATTATAATGTTGTTTTTTTCAAGAAGGCCTGGAACATCATCAGTAAACAAGTCAAAGAAGGCATTAAAGAGTTGTTTTTAACTTCCAAGATGTATAAACCAGTGAATTGTTCCGCCATTACCCTAGTACCTAAAGTTCCTAAGCCCACCACAGTCAAGGAATACAGACCTATTGCTTGTTGTACAGTGTTGTATAAAATAATATCCAAAATCTTAGCTGCCAAACTGCAAAAGGTCATGCCAAGTATAATATCTGAAGCCCAAGTTGGTTTTGTTCCTGGTAGAAAGATAGATGATAATATAATCCTGGCTCATGAGCTAGTTAAGTCCTACACTAGAGCCCATATATCTCCCAGATGCATGGTAAAAATTGATCTTCAGAAAGTATATGACTCAGTTGAATGGATTTTTCTACAACAGGTGATGGAGGAGATTGGCTTCCCTACCAGATTCATTAAATGGATTATGGAGTGTGTTAAAATAGTTAGCTATACTATTCTTGTGAATGGAGAATCTACTGAACCTCTTGAAGCTGCTAAGGGACTCAGACAAGGAGATCCTATCTCTCCTTTCTTATTTGCAATTGTAATGGAATATTTGAGTAGATCACTTGCTGAGCTGAAAAAAAAGAACAAATTCCAATACCATCCCAGATGCAAAAAGCTTGGTATAACTCATATGAGTTTTGCTGATGACCTCCTTCTATTTTCAAGAGGAGACCTACCTTCCATAGTTACTATGTATCAGTATTTCTCTCAATTCTCTGAGGCCTCAGGACTACAAGCTAAACTAGGTAAAAGCTCAGTTTACTTTGGAGGAGTGAAGCAGGAAGTGAAAAACAGATTCTAGATCATATTGGATTTGTACAAGGAGAATTACCATTCAAATACTTAGGCATTCCTTTGTCTACTAAGAAAATTGCATTGATCTAATGGCAACCTTTAATTGATAGAATCACAGCCAAGATCTCCTCAAGGACTGCTAGGAAGCTATTCTATGCTGGCCGAGTGCAGCTAGTTCAATATGTTATCTTTGGTATTCAAGCCTACTGGGCTTAGTTGTTTATTCTACCAGTTAAAGTGCTGAAGATGATTGAGGCTATATGCAGAAGTTTTATATGGTCTGGCAGCAATAATATCACTAAGAAGGCCTATGTGTCTTGGGAGAGAATGTGCACTCCTAAATCTGCTGGTGGCTTGAATCTCATCAATCTACTCCTGTGGAACAATTGCTAAAGTGTGCTGGGATTTAGCTCATAGGGAAGACAAACTATGGATCAGGTGGATCAATGCCTACTATGTTAAACAACAACAATGGCAAAACATGCCAATCCCAAAGCAGGCTAGTTGGATGGTCAGAAGGATAATTGCTTCAAGAGATATTTTACAACAAGCTCAAAAGTAAAATGATCACATTGGCACCATCAGGCAACTATACTTAGAACTACTAGGAGACTTACCAAGAGTGAGTTGGAAGAATCTGCTATTTCAGAACTCTGCTCGACCAAAGGCTGTTTTTAACTTATGGCTATTGCTACAAGGAAGATTACCTACCAAGGACAGGTTAGTTAGCTGGGGGTTGAACATTAATCAACATTGTGTTCTATGCCAAGGACATATGGAAACAAGAGACCACCTGTTTCTGTTGTGCTCATATGCAATAATGTCGTGGAAACAAGTAATGAGGTGGATTCAAGAAGACCAAGTGAGTAATCACAACTGGGATCAACATCTTCAATGGGTCATCAACAAAGCCAAAGGGAAGTCAAGTAGGGCCAGCATCTTCAGAATGGTTTTTACAGAACCTTCATATGCATTGTGGATGGAGAGGATTACACGTATCTTTGAAAAAAATATCGTAGCAGTGAAGTATTAGCACGAAGAAATAGCTTATATATGTAATGTTAGAGTAGTTCCTAGAGCTAGAAAACAAATACAGCAGTTTTTGGTAGTAACGTAACTTAGTCTAGATTTTTTTGTAATCCAGTAGAGTAGTTTGAAGATGAGATAGTCAGCAGAGTATTATGCTGGACTATGGATTTGTAAAGACTGATCTTTGATGATTAATACAAAAGAAGTTAATTACAAAAAAAAAAATATCAGACTAATGTGATATTTTTGGTTGTTTATTAGCCTCGAGGAGTGTGGTTCCAATATTTTTTGGCCACCTTAATTAGTTGTACCACATCAATACTTCTCTATTACTAATATTCATCAAATGGTAATAGTAAAAAATTCGACACTAAATTAATATAAAGATTCTAAGGGTCCCAAGGAGTTGTGGTTTCAACTTTCAAGTGTCATTTTCTCATTAATACACTATGATTTTTCAAAATCACCCGAACTTGGGTAGTTTAGGTCTATAAATCATAATAACTTTTTATTAATTGTAGGACCACTAACAATTAGTGAGAAAATTCTTAAGCAGATTCAAACCTCTTTTAAATGGTAAAATGGCATTGTATTGTCGCTCTCAAATAATAGTCGAAAAATATATTTTATATATATATATATATAGATACAAAAACTATAAAAAAATTAAATATTTTTTGGCTATCAAATATAAATAGATTTTGGCGCAAGTTAAAAGCGGAAAAAGCCCCTTTTAAATCCCATTATTTGTAGGTTGGAAGTTGGTATAAAAGTAGGGATATTATTTGAAGAAAATGAAAAAAGCAAATGGTGCAGCGAAGTGCTAATCCTCCAAAAGCACAAGTGTCTAATTAGAGATATTACCTGTACGAGTTATACCATCCAATTACTATTCCTTTTTAAAGTTGTATTCTCTACATTTCTTTCTCTATTCAACTCATGAATATATTTAAAGATGATAAAATTCTTGTAATTTTTAATGCGGACAAAAAAAATGCCTAACTTTGCGGATGAGTAAAGTGCAAGAGAAGAAAGAGTTGCTTATTAATTCGAGACTAGATATAGTGTTACACCCCGTGTTTTCGTATGTAAGAGTACATCATAAGTCAATTAATGTGAGCTCAGAAAGGGAATCATCTTTTAAAAGTTTACAAAGTTAGTTCATCATGTTAATGTGGAGGTTACAAATATTTAAGATCATTAGTACCAAGTAGCAAGAGGGTTTGAAGGCTTAGAAGCTAAACGAATTGAAGAAAAATAAGTTTCGCCGAAAGTCGACAAGTTGGAATATTTTACCATGTACTTTTCGGGTGATACTAGGGTTATTAACATTATAAGGAGATTATATTATGAGTTATTTTAGTCGTACGATAGTTGGTGTTATGTTTTGAAGTCAAGCGAGTTGTGGAACAAAAGTTGGAAAAGGTCATCACAAGTTCCATTATAATATGCTGAAATTTAGGTCAAATGTAGATGCACTTTTCTCCCAATATACTTGGAATCAATGGATGATCTACATATCAAATTGAAGATCTACGAGTCTAGTTTCCAACGCATTAAACCGTTTGTCGATACGATATTGGAGTAGAGAGATATTTGCATTTTTGCGAGACAGCGCAGACTGGTAGGTGACAAGTACGTGCATCACCTACTTGCCAAAATGAGAGGACTTAATTAAAAGCCCCAAAGTCGGCCAAGAGGGGTCTTTTAAGGGAATAAAAACTGAGTTATTTCACCTGTATTTCAGACCAAGAAAACCTAATTGAACCCCTGCAACTCCTCCCCAAAATCCCACACAAACCCTAGGGTATTCCGGGTGTTACGATGCGATTCTAGTATTGAAAAGTCCGGACAGCATGCTAGTTTCTCTTTCTCCTTCTTGTATCCGCGTTGAGGAACTTATTTTTGATGAAAAAGGACCAGGTTTCGTGGGTGATACTCAGTACAAGGTAAGTTTATGCTTCTCCTTCCATTATCTATGCGTTTGCGAGTTGTAACTCGATCGTAAAGAATAGACCTAGCTAGTTTCGGAAGAATGGTATGTTGTTTGATCTTGTGCAATTGTTGGCTGGTTGTGAACTTATTTTTAAGTTATATTCATGGCTGGTTTATTGGACAAGAGGTGTAATGATGTACTTTTGGTTGTATTTCTCAATTTGAAAGAAAAGACAAGTCGAAACGTGTTTAAGTAAACCGAAAAATTATGTTTGAGTTGATGAACTTGTGAGACTGTTTTTGGGTTGTTTCGTGTTGGTATTGGGTTGTCTCTTTTACTACTGTTTTTATGGAGTTGAGAGGAGGAAGGGTGTGGAGAAACACCACATAATGGCAAGGTTGTTTGTTGGTCGTTCGTCATAACATTTTCGGATTGTTTGACACTATTATGGTTGTCGTATTGTGTATGAAGTGATAGGGGTATGTTGGGCTGTTTGTGATTATTTTGACTAGTGTGAAGTCATATATATAGGGGAGGTGCTGTCCGTTTTATTGTAAAATAGGTTGTGGTCGATACATAATAGTTACTACGCTTAAACGATAACGAGAGTGTCATTTCTCTTATTGTAGACTAAGGAGCCGTGAAATTGCATAGCTTGAGGTTGGGAAGAATATACAAGGTATGTTAAGGCTCTCCCTTCATTCTTTTGGCATGATCTATAGTGAAACGAACGTAAACGATACGCTATTTCATAATGAATCTACTCCTAGCAACTAAGGTTGTCCATGTTGTTCTTTCCTTACAAAGTTATTCCAAGAAAGTATGTATGATCCTTGAGTCCTAGTGAAGTTCATATTGATGGTATGATGTCCATGATGTTAATCGATGGTGCAATGACCTTATGTCACTCCAAAAGGTTTAGAACGTGACTCCATGAGTCCAGCATGCACTATATATGTATCTATTTTACTCTACCGAGCCGCGCTATAGTCAGCCGGGTATGGCACCTATTGTGCAACCACTGATCAGTTGGGTTTACCGAGCTCCACGTGGCCGGGTACGTTTTTACCGAGTCCTCTTTGAGGCCGGGTATGATATGATGATGATGATGCCCACAGAGGCGTATGTTTTTAAAAGTTTATGTATATATATGTATTATGCATTTCATGTCAGTAGCCCCCAGAGGCACTCAGATGTTACAGGTTGTATCTCCTCTATCTCTCTTTACATTACTGTTCTTATTTATGCTTTCCTGCCTTACATACTCGGTACTTTATTCGTACTAACGTCCCTTTTGCCTGGGGACGCTGTGTTTCATGCCCGCAGGTCCCGATAGATAGGTTGACATTCGTCCTAGTAGGCTACCAGCTCAGCGAAGGTGTTGATGTACTCCACTTGCTCCGGAGTTGCCTATTTGGTCAGTATGCTTTGGATATGTATTGATTGGTATGGCGGGGCCCTGTCCCGACCTTTATGATTTTATGTACTCTTAGAGGCTTGTAGACAGATGTCAGGTGTATGGATACTTGTATGGCCCTGTCGGCCTATGTTTTGAGTTTACAAATGGTCGTGTCGGCCTTATAGGCTCGTATGTCACATGTATAAGTTTGTATATCATGTTGGGTCATCATACGTTAAGTATTCCCTTATGTTTTATTCTCGTTATCTCATGAAGGGTTTTCTAGCTCATTTACCCATGATAGTATGATAAGAAAGATATGTTACGTTGCTACTCGGTTGAGTAAGGCACCGGGTGCCCGTCGCGGCCCTTCGGTTTGGGTCGTGACATATAGGACTTAGAGTCCGTTTGGATTAGCTGATTTGAAGTAGTTGATAAGTATTAGGTGTTGAAAAGCACTTTTAAGTGCTAAAACTGATTTAATAAATAAGCAGCTACGTGTTTGGGTACTGATCACGCCCAACTATGCCTTATAAAAAGGACTCTGCGGACGTTGCAAATATAACCCGAGTATTACGCCCAGGGTCGAATCCACAGAGAGTTAACCTATCAGCCACTATCTTCAGACCCACTAATTCTTCAGAACCAGCTTCCCAAATATTCAAATCTCAGTTGAGTGTTCTTTAACAACTAGCTTGCAAGTAACTAAATAGCTGTAACTAAATTAATAAGGTTGTAAAAAGTTATGAGAAAAAGTTAAGGCAATGATTTTCCCTATTGGTGGAATCCCTTCTGTTTATGCTCATACAAATTTACCCACACATCTCTATCAATCATGAACGCTAATCTTACCGCAAATCTCTCCCGAGTAATCACAGTAATCTACTATTGCACTCTCTCGAGATACACTAGCTTACTTTATTTAGCACAATTCACTTTAGATTGCACCCAAGGCTTCGTTATCCCTAATCCCGCCTTTAAACCCGCAATCATAGATTCCTCTAATAATCTAGGAGTGGTGTTGTTCAACAATACCCTAAACATGCACTCTTTTCCAAGTTATGCACACTGAATAGGCACAGCTAATTGAGGATCCTGTCAATTAACTACAACGAACACGAAGTTGAACAAATAAAGATTAAACTAGCAATTTGTATTCACATAAACAAGAAGTTCATCACCCAATAGGTTCCATCAAAACCTTAGACAAGGAATTTAGCTACTCATGGCTATGGGAAAATAAACTAAGATTGAATTCATCATAAAATCAAAAAAAAAAGAAGAAAGATGTTTAGAGTATTTTCTCACAATGGTTTTCCTTGCTAAGAAACCTAAAAAATCAATACTTGCCTCTCTTGGGCGAAGTCTAGTGTTTTAAATAGGTTTTAGGTCTAAAAATCCCGTAATTGACACTTTGGTCCCTGAAGTTTCTGCGCCTGCCGCGGTTCTGCCGCGGTTGCGGTAGAACCGCGGCCAAACACCCTCGCGGTTTCTCACATCTTCTGCAGCTGCTTCCCACCGCGGTTCTGCCGCGGTCGCGGTGGATCCAGTACTCTGAATTCCTCGGCCTGTTTTGCCTGGTTCACTTGGGAAATTTCACAGTTGGCCTCTTTTTCATCACTTTTAACTCCAAAACTGCTCCTTAGCCTTCCTTATACATATATCACCTACAAATCATGAAAAGCACTAATGAGAGCATTTTGTCATCACTTTTAGCATTAAAACTACACAAGAAGGTGATTATTTAAGGTGTGATTATAGTCAAATTCACCAATTATCAACACCCCACGCTTAAATCTTTGCTCGTCCTCGAGCAACTAAACCACACTTCTAGGCCTAACTGCTCAATGCATTGCCCCAATTTATGTCACGCCTGCTATTATCAAAGGTTGGCCCAAGCGGTGCACAATCATATCTTAAATGCAGACTCTCATGCCAAGACACACTTGTGCTAACTCTAATTACTCTAACAGAAGTGAAGACTCACTTTTTCTTTCTGAGTCACATGCCCTCACATAAACAAAATTTGAGAGGAGTTCCACACACATAAAATTCAACAACAGTGAACCATATATATAAAGAATTCACTCACTCTCAGCAAAGAGCATTCACATGCCACACAGACACA
>NW_017676309.1:39655-43156 GCF_001879085.1 Nicotiana attenuata
GATCGTGAAGCCTCTTCATTCTCTCTTTATATAGCCTTGTGCTCTCAAAAGCAAGATACCGGAACTCCTCTAGCTCATGTAATTCCGTGACTCTCGACGTGCCCGCAGCTTCCAAGTCTAAATTCAGCTGTTTCAGTGCCCACCATGCTTTATGTTCCAGTTCTACAGGTAGGTGACAGGCCTTCCCAAACACCAACTTATATGGTGACATACCAATTGGTGTCTTGAAAGTTGTCCTGTAGGCCTATAGTGCATCATCTAGCTTCCTTGACCAGTCAGTTCTTGTAGCATTTACAGTTTTTGTCAATACGCTCTTAATCTCTCTGTTGGACACCTCAACCTGTCCACTGGTCTGTGGGTGGTACGGAGTAGCCACCATGTGGCGCACATCATATTTCGCCAACAACTTTTCGAAGGCCCGATTGCAGAAATGAGTGCCTCCGTCGCTAATAATTGCACGCGGTGTCCCAAAGCGGGTGAATATGTTCTTCTTTAGAAACCCGACTACCACCTTAGCATCATTGGTGGGTAATGCGGCAGCTTCCACCCACTTGGACACGTAATCTACAGCAACAAGAATGTATTTATTGCCATAGGAGCTGACGAAGGGACCCATGAAGTCTATCCCCCAAACATCAAACACTTCCACTTCTTGAACTGGGTTCATGGGCATCTCGTGACACCGGGAAATGTTCCGGTGCGTTGACATTCGTTACAGCCCTTGACCCATAAGTGAGCATCCTTGAACACCGTTGGCCAGAAAAATCCGGCCTCTAGCACCTTAGCTGCCGTCCTGATTCCTCCAAAGTGACCTCCATACGCCGAAGCGTGACAAGCCTGCAAGACAGAAGATTGTTCGATCTCGGGGACGCATCTCCGGATCATGTTATCAAGGCATATTCTAAACAAGTAGGGCTTATCCCAGTAATACCATTGGCTTTCGCGAAAGAATCTCTTCCTCTGGACCGATGACAGGTCGTGAGGAACAATACCACTGCCAGGTAATTAGCATAGTCTGCATACCAGGGCGCTTCCTGATGAGTGGTAACGAGCAGCTGCTCATCTGGAAAAGTTTCCAAAATTTCCTCCACTTCTACTATATTTTCAGCTCCTTCAAGTCGTGATAAGTGATCAGCGACTTGATTTTCAGTGCCCTTGCGGTCACGAATTTCAAGGTCGAACTCTTGCAGTAGCAACACCCAACGAATCAGGCGTGGCTTAGAGTCCTTCTTTTCTATTAAGTATCTAAAAGCTGCATGGTCAGAGTATACGATTACCTTGGATCCTATCAGATAGGACCGAAACTTGTCAAAAGCGAATACCACAGCTAGCATCTCCTTCTCTGTCACTATGTAGTTCAAGTGGGCTCCACTCAGCGTCCTACTAGCATAGTAGATTGGGTGCATCAGTTTGTCCTTCCGCTGGCCCAGCACTGCCCCCACCGCGTAGTCACTAGCATCACACATTAATTCGAACGGTTGCTCCCAGTCGGGGGCAACGATTATGGGTGTTGTGACCAGCCTTTGCTTCAACTCCTCAAAAGCTACCCTGCAATCATCAGAAAATACAAAAGGGTGATCTTTCTCTAACAACTTACAGAGAGGGTTGGCGATTTTGGAGAAGTCCTTAATGAACCTCCGGTAGAATCCGGCATGTCCAAGAAAGCTTCTTATGGCTTTGACTGAAGTTGGCGGGGGCAGCTTTGCTATGACATCAACCTTTGCTCTATCAACCTCTATTCCTTTGCTTGACACCCGGTGCCCCAAGACTATGCCTTCTTGTACCATGAAATGGCACTTTTCCCAATTCAGAACCAAGTTAGTCTCGATGCACCGTTTCAGCACACGCGTCAAATTCACTAGGCAGTCCTCAAATGAGTTCCCCACCACTGAGAAGTCATCCATGAACACCTCCATTATATCTTCTACCATGTCAGTAAATATGGCCATCATGCACCGTTGGAATGTGGCTGGTGCATTGCATAGGCCAAAGGGCATCCTCCTGAAGGCATAAATTCCGTACGGGCATGTGAAGGAGGTCTTTTCTCTATCCTCAGGGGCAATGGAGATCTGATTGTACCCTGAGTACCCATCCAAGAAGCAAAAGTGTGACCTCCCTGCCAATCTATCCAGCATTTGATCAATGAAGGGAAGTGGGAAGTGGTCTTTCCTGGTGGCTAGATTCAACTTTCTATAATCCATGCAGATTCTCCAGCCTGTGACGGTTCTTGTTGATATAAGTTCATTGTTGTCATTCTTTACCACCGTCATGCCACCCTTTTTAGGCACACATTGAACTGGGCTAACCCAGCTACTGTCAGAGATTGGGAAAATGATTCTCGCATCCAACCATTTTATCACTTCCTTCTTCACCACTTCCTTCATATTCGGGTTTAGCCGTCTCTGATGTTCCTGGAAGGTTTGTGCCCCTCTTCCAGTAGAATCTTGTGCATGCAGTAGGCGGGGCTGATCCCCTTGATGTCTGCCATGGTCCACCCAATGGCAGTTTTACACTCCCTTAGTACCTGTAGAAGCTGTTGAACCTGCACATCTAACAGACCAGATGAAATAATAACAGGTAATGTGGAGTCAGGACCCAGAAATTCATACCTGAGGTGGGTTGGCAATGGCTTCAGTTCCAGCTTAGGGGGTTCCTCGATGGATGGTTTAGCTGGAGGGGTCTCTCTCTTTTCTAAGTGCAAGGGCTCAAACTCCAGATTTCTCTCCCAGAACCCTTTACCTTCCAATGCCAACACCCATTCCGCCAAATCCTCACCATTCACTTCATCCAAATTTGTCAAGCATGCAGCAAGGGGATCCTCAACCGTCAACGCCTCACCATCAGCCTCTACTATTACATCGACTGCATCAATAAGCGAACAATTTGCGAACTCACTTGGTCGTCTCATCGATTTCTGCACATTGAATATAATTTCCTCATCATTGAGCCTCATCTTAAGCTCCCCAGTCTCGCAATCAATCAAAGCTCTCCCCGTGGCCAAGAAGGGTCGTCCTAGAATTATGGAAATTTCTTCATCCACTTTGCAATCCAAGATTACAAAATCTGCAGGGAACACGAATTTCCCCACCTCGAATAAAGCACATCATCAAGAATCCCAAATGGACGCTTAACAGTCCTGTCGGCTAGCTGCAATAACATAGAGGTAGGTCTAGCTCTCCCAATGCCTAACCTCTTATAAATGACCAGGGGCATGAGATTAATGCTGGCCCCTAAATCACAGAGTGCCTTAGCAAAGGCATAGTTCCCAATGGTGCATGGAATTGTAAAACTCCCTGGATCAGATAGCTTTTCAGCAACAGGTCTAGATACCACTGCACTACATGTCTGAGTAAGGGTCACAGTCGACAAGTCTTGAAAGTCAAACTTCCGAGACATTAAGTCCTTCATCATTTTAGCATATCCTGGTCATCTCCTTTAGAACGCTTCAAATCAGTGGAAATGTTAATCTGGATTTGTTTGTAGCATCTCTAGGAAACTTTT
>NW_017676309.1:44348-47595 GCF_001879085.1 Nicotiana attenuata
TTTTCAGCCATTGTATTAGAAGGATCAAGAGGCACTGAGTGCACCACTGGAGTGATAGGTGCATTCCTAGATGTCCAACCTGAATTCTGCGCCATCTTGTCGAGCAAATTCTGACCTTCTCTCCAAGTCTTGCTCAAGAATGCCCCACCAGCCGAGGCATCAACTATATTCTTCAAGCTGTCTGACAGTCCCATGTAAAACCGTTGTCCCAACATCTGTTCTGGAACACCATGGTGGGGACACATAACCAACATTCCTTTAAACCTGCCCCATGTCTCGTGTAGTGTCTCCATTGGTTTCTGTTTGAAGCTCACAATCTCATCAATTTGTTGAGCGGTCTTGTTGGGCGGATGGAACTTGTTGTGAAATTGCTTGACCAACTCATCCCAAGTTGCTATAGAGTTTATGGGAAGCGAGTTTAGCCAAACCTGAGCAGCTCCTGTCACCGAGAATGGGAACAATAATAGCCTGATTGCTTCCGGAATCACGTTCGGTTGCCTTTAAGTTTTGCATATAGACAGGAAGTTCTTTAAGTGCTGCTGAGGATCTTCTGTTTGTGTCCCAGAAAGAGTCCCTTGTTCTGCAACAAGTGTAGCATGTTATTTGTGATCTGGAACGATTCAGCTTGTATTGCGGGCACTATAATGGCAGTGGACCAGATTGTCAGTTGTGGGTTGTGCCCAGTCATAAAGTGCACCCTCAGGCACAGGAGGTGCCAATTGCTCATTCCTGACGTTTCCGTTGGGGTCGTTTATGTCGCCCATGTCAATTTCGAGTGATGTGTTTGTTGGGATTGTTGAAGTCTTTTGTTTGCACGATTCAATGCCCGGAATGTCTTCTCGGGGTCTGAGAGTCCTTCAAGTAGTTCTCCAGTCCTCGTAGAATTTCTAGGCATGCACCTGTGTACCCAGATCAACAACCGTCAAATTTTCAATGAAAAAGTTGGTAGAGAGAAAACTGACTACAATAAGAATCTTTGTATTTCTGTCAATGGCAATTGATAATTCCGTTAACTCCCCGGCAACGGCGCCAAAATTTGATCACGCCTAACTATGCCTTATAAAAAGGACTCTGCGGACGTTGCAAATATAACCCGAGTATTACGCCCAGGGTCGAATCCACAGAGAGTTAACCTATCAACCACTATCTTCAGACCCACTAATTCTTCAGAACCAGCTTTCCAAATATTCAAATCTCAGTTGAGTGTTCTTTAACAACTAGCTTGCAAGTAACTAAATGGCTGTAACTAAATTAATAAGGTTGTAAACAGTTATGAGAAAAAACTAAGGCAATGATTTCCCCTATTGATGGAATCCCTTCTGTTTATGCTCATACAATTTTACCCACACATCTCTATCAATCATGAACGCTAATCTTACCGCAAATCTCTCCCGAGTAATCACAGTAATCTACTATTGCACTCTCCCGAGATACACTAGCTTACTTTATTTAGCACAATTCACTTTAGATTGCACCCAAGGCTTCGTTATCCCTAATCTCGCCTTTAAACCCGCAATCATAGATTCCTCTAATAATCTAGGAGTGGTGTTGTTCAACAATACCCTAAACATGCACTCTTTTCCAAGTTATGCACACTAAATAGGCACAGCTAATTGAGGATCCTGTCAATTAACTACAACGAACACGAAGTTGAACAAATAAAAATTAAACTAGCAATTTGTATTCACATAAACAAGAAGTTCATCACCCAATAGGTTCCATCAAAGCCTTAGACAAGGAATTTAGCTACTCATGGCTATGGGAAAATAAACTAAGATTGAATTCATCATAAAATCAAAAGAAAAGAAGAAAGATGTTTAGAGTATTTTCTCACAATGGTTTTCCTTGCTAAGAAACCTAAAAAATCAATACTTGCCTCTCTTGGGCGAAGTCTAGTGTTTTAAATAGGTTTTAGGTCTAAAAATCCCGTAATTGACACTTTGGTCCCTGAAGTTTCTGCGCCTGCCGCGGTTCTGCCGCGGTTGCGGTAGAACCGCGGCCAAACACCCTCGCGGATTCTCACATCTTCTGCAGCTGCTTCCCACCGCGGTTCTGCCGCGGTCGCGGTGGAACCGCGGTGGATCCAGTACTCTGAATTCCTCGGCCTGTTTTGCCTGGTTCACTTGGAAAATTTCACAGTTGGCCTCTTTTTCATCACTTTTAACTCCAAAACTGCTCCTTAGCCTTCCTTATACATATATCACCTACAAATCATGAAAGCACTAATGAGAGCATTTTGTCATCACTTTTAGCATTAAAACTACACAAGAAGGTGATTATTTAAGGTGTGATTATAGCCAAATTCACCTATTATCAACACCCCACACTTAAATCTTTGCTCGTAATCGAGCAACTAAACCACACTTCTAGGCCTAACTGCTCAATGCATTGCCCCAATTTATGTCACACCTGCTATTATCAAAGGTTGGCCTAAGCGGTGCACAATCATATCTTAAATGCAGACTCTCATGCCAAGACACACTTGTGCTAACTCTAATTACTCTAACAGAAGTGAAGACTCACTTTTTCTTTCTGAGTCACATGCCCTCACATAAACAAAATTTGAGAGAAGTTCCACACACATAAAATTCAACAACAGTGAACCATATATATAAAGAATTCACTCACTCTCAGCAAAGAGCATTCACATGCCACATAGACACACCATAAGCTTGCCCCTAGTGTAATACTCCACTAATCGAGCCATTCAGTCAAAGATCAAGAGGTCTTTATAGGTTGTAATGTAGGCTAAGTGACGGGTAGGATATATTTGGATATAGTGACTAACCTCCCTAAGCACTTTTAATACAACTTCCTTTTGTTTCACCTTCATGCTCAACCCAATCATTATTTCACATTTTGTTTCACTTGTGACCCCCACTTTTCGTTAGGTACAACTGGCTTCTTCTTTTTTTTCTTTTCTTTTCTCTTTTTTTTTCCAGATTTATTGTACACTGCCAGTTCACCAACCAGAACCTTCATTCTTGATTCCCCTTTTCTCTTTTTTTTTTCTAGTTCTCTCCCACCCCACACTTTGACTTCTGTATATTCTTTAGTGATTAAGTGCTTCTAGGAGGTAAGGGTTCAAACAATGAGCTTATTCAAACACAACGATTTAGATTATTATAGGGTTATCAAAGAACAATCTTCAGGCTCAAAGGGGTTAACTATGGTAATATGCACAGGTGGATTCTCAAGTATAAAGGGTTGCACAAAGAAATGCCTCAATCGTCTCTAAAATTAAACG
>NW_017676310.1:0-3310 GCF_001879085.1 Nicotiana attenuata
TTATAAACAGACAGGGGGACTTACTGTTACAAGGTAATAGCCTTTCGGTCTTAAGAATGCAGGTGCAACGTATCAAAGGTTGGTCACACAAATGTTTCAAGAACATTTAGGTAAAACCATGGAAGTATATATAGATGATATGCTAGTTAAAACTCAACATTCAGAAGATCATATATCACACTTATCTGATACGTTTAGAATTTTACGAAAATATAATATGAAGTTGAATCCAGAAAAATGTGCATTTGGAGTGGCGTCAGGAAATTTTTTAGGTTTTCTTGTTTCTAACCGTGGAATTGAAGTGAATCCTGCACAGATTAAGGCCATTGAAGAAATTCCAGATATACTTTCTAACAAGAAAGAGGTTCAAAGATTAACCGGGAGAATTGTAGCTCTGGGAAGATTCATTTCCAAGTCTTCAGAAAAATGCTTCAAATTTTTCTCAGCTTTAAAGAAACAGGATCATTTTGAATGGAACGAAGATTGTCAGCAAGCAATTAAGAATCTGAAAGTATATTTGTCAAATCCACCGTTGTTGGCGAAACCAAAGGTAGGAGAGAAGTTACTCATTTATCTTGCCGTGTCAGAAGTTATGGTAAGTGCTGTTTTAGCTCGGGAGGATCAAGGTAAACAATCTCCTGTCTATTAGGTAAGCAAGTCTTTGCTAGATGCAGAAACACGGTACCCGCAATTAGAAAAATTAGCGCTAGCCTTGATTATGGCATCTAGAAAATTAAGACCTTACTTTCAATGTCATCCCATTGCTGTGGTTACTGCTTTTCCATTACAAAACATTTTACATAAACATGAATTATCAGGTAGATTAGCGAAAATGGGACTATAGAATTTAAGTGAGTACGACATCACTTATCAACCTAGAACTGCTATAAAATCTCAGGTATTAGCTGATTTCGTAGCTGATTTCAGTCAGGGGATGCAATTAGAAGCTGAAAAAGAATTACAAGTTTTTAACGGTGCAAACCCGGGGACTTGGGTTTTATTCACTGACGGTTCATCTAACGTAAAAGGCACAGGTTTAGGAATAGTTCTCGTACCACCCACGGGTGAAACTAGTAGACAAGCTATAAAGTGTCATTCGATAACTAACAATGAAGCAGAATATGAAGCTGTCATTGCAGGTTTGGAATTGGCTCGGGAACTTGGCATAACCCAGATTATAATCAAGAGTGATTCACAACTTGTTGTTAACCAGATGCTGGGGACTTATGCGGCCAGGGAATCACGAATGCAAGAATACTTAGGAAAAGTACGTGAATTAATAAAGCAGTTTTAGACGTGGAAAGTTGTGCAGATACCAAGAGATGAGAATTTAGAGGCAGATGCTTTAGCCAATCTCGCATCTGCAGCAGACGTGGCAAAAGATGCAAATGCTTCATTTGTACATTTATTCCATTCCATTCTCGAGCCTGATAAGAATGAGGTAAATTTTAATAATTTGACCTGGGATTGGAGAAACGAGATTGTTGCTTTTCTGCAGTATGGAACCGTACCTGATGACAAAAGGAAGGCACACGCGCTTCGTAAAAAGGCTGCTCGTTACTGTTTATATCAAGGAAACCTTTATCGAAAGATGTTCGGTGGTCCATTAGCAAGGTGTCTTGGACCTTCCCAAACAGAATATGTAACGAGAGAAATACATGAAGGACATTGTGGAAATCATGCGGGAGGAAGGTCGTTGGTAAAAACATTGATTCGAGCTGGGTATTATTGGCCTAAGATGGAAGAGGAAGCAAACAGTTTCGTGTCTAAATGTGATAAATGTCAAAGGTACGGGAATAATATGCATAGACCAGCTGAGTTACTGCATCCCGTCATAGCTCCGTGGCCCTTTATGAAATGGGGGATGGATATCGTAGGTCCATTACCACAAGCAAAAGGTCAGGTGAAGTTTCTACTTGTACTTACTGATTATTTCACTAAATGGGTAGAAGCGGGAGCATTTAAACAGGTACGAGAAAAGGAGGTCAAAGACTTCATTTGGCGTAATATCATATGTCGATTTGGTGTGCCAAAGGAGATTGTTTGCGACAATGGCCCTCAATTTATCGGAGCTCAAGTCACTGAATTTTTTGAGAGCTGGCAAATTAAAAGAATCACATCTACACCTTATCACCCAGTAGGCAATGGGCAAGCAGAATCAACGAACAAGGTCATTATTAACAACTTGAAGAAAAGGTTACAAGATTCAAAAGGTAATTAGCCTGAGGTATTACCTGGAGTATTATGGGCTTATCGTACAACGACAAAAACAAGCACGGGAGAAACACCATTTTCAATGGTTTATGGTGCAGAAGCCTTAATCCCAGTTGAAATAGGAGAACCGAGCACACGATATGCTCAGGCAACGGAAGAATCAAATGGTGAAGAAATGCGGTTAAACCTTGATTTGCTCGAAGGAAGAAGAGAAGCCGCATTAATAAGGATGGCAGCACAAAAGCAAGTGATCGAACGATATTACAACAAGAAAAGCACGATTGCGATATTTCAAAACTGGGGACTTCGTGCTTAAAAGGGTTTTTCAATCTACAAAGGCAGCCAACGCGGGTAAACTAAGTCCAACCTGGGAGGGACCCTACAGAGTTTGGGACATTGCAGGAAAAGGAGCATACAAGTTAGAAACAATGGACGGGAAGGTGCTTCCCTCATATTGGAATGCAGTTCATTTGAAGAGATACTACTTCTAAGGAAAAACCCACGGTCAGGTATCACCATGTTAAATTATTTATTTTTTGAATTGTTAAAATTTTACTAACGATTTTAGATGATAGGCAAAACGCTAACCCGTACTAAATGATGAGTCACGACCTGTAAGGCAAAAGGAAATAAACTAAAATTCCTAGCCCAGGGTTACAATTATTCTGATAGAAGTATACACGGGTTAAGCAGTCTTCATCTATAATCGCACCCTCGAGTCCCGTATATATTTCCTTTTCAGGAAAAGGACCAGGTGAAGAATATTACCAAGTGCTCGAGGCTTCATACTTCACCGCTCAAACACTTGGGGGACTACATATTGTACACAGATACGTGCGGGAAAATAGATATGTAGATGAAAGTTGAAAAACAAAGAGACAAGTGTCGAGCAGGAGCTACGGAACCTCAACATTTATCATTATGTTCTTTCCCATCAAAACAAATGAGGATATAAAACATTCATCATAGTGCTCGAACTCATGGGAACAATGGAGTCACCTCTCAAACCCTTCCTAGTACATGAAGATAGGGTCATGACGATATACTGAAACGGGTTATAAGAAAAAACCTTGTTAAGAATTATATTTAATTTTGT
>NW_017676310.1:4126-37206 GCF_001879085.1 Nicotiana attenuata
TTTAGAAAAGCCCAACTCACTTCTATATTAAAATTCTCCTCAAGAAGCTCATAATCCCTTTCCCACATAGCAAGATCATTCTTTAACACTTGATTTTCAGCTAAAGTGGAATCAAGGGTGGCTTCAAGGGAGGCATGAGAACTCTCCAATGCATAAACCTTATCAGAGGAGATCTTCAAATCAGCTTGAGCTTGAGTCAAGTTTTGTACTAACTCTCCTGCATATTCTTCTTTCTTGTTCAAGAGTGCTTTAAGTTCTCTGATTTCTTCACTTGACTTTGATAATTGCTCTGAAAAGGAACACTCGAGGCGCTCCTTGTCCTTCTCGACTTTACTAGAAGAAGCCTTGGCCTTCGCTAAATCCGAAGTCAGAGTCCGCTTTTGCTGCTCCAGGTTACGGTTTCTTTCTTGCAATTCTTTTATCGTGTCTTGAGCATTTTTAAACTGTTCCTTCTAATTAGTTGCCTCCAGCTAGGCTTCCTTAGCTACCCTCTCAGCCTCGAGAATAGTCTTATCAGATTCACGAGCCTTCTTTTCTAAAAGGGAAATTCTTCCCATCAACTCCGTGCCAATAAGGTTGGCCTACAAAGACAACTCATGAAGATAAGAATCTAGAAATAATAAAAAAAAACTTATTAAAAAGTAAAGGGAGAATACCTTCAACGTAGAATGAACTATGTCATTCATCAAAGTTAAGCAACTGTGACTGTCCATCTTTTTCTTCCCAATATCTCTAATTAAAGGCTTAAGCCAGACATCTGCTCCACCAGACTTCCTTAAAAGACTGTTAGTAGCAGGAACCTCAAGTGTTACACTCCTCATAGCTAAACTTCTGCTACTAGAACCCTCCTCTGCATGCTGAACAGAGGAAGGGGGAGCTATAGAAGGAGGAACAGTAGAAGAGGTGAAAATAACAGGAGTCGAAGCAGGTAAAGGAGCAGAAATTGACAAAGAAGCAGGAACAGATAAAATAGGCAAAGATGTACTTGAAACTAAAGAAGGAATAGGAATGGAAGAGGAAAGAGGAACCTCATCTAAAACCGGACCTAGATCACCACTTTCGAAACCCTCAGTGAAGAGACGTTGAGTGGATTCAATGGTGTCCCTGGGGATGGTTTCATCATCGGAAACAATATTAACCGGAGAGGAGGCACGGGTAGGAGAAATTTCAGCTCCATCTTCAGAAATGATACGTCTCCTGACTCTAGGTCTAACTGCCAAAGAGGTGTCTTCATCTTCATCGTCCTCGGAATCCTCTTCAACAACTTTCCTCTTTGACAGCGTAGCTTGTGCTCTCTCTAAAGAAAGAGGAGTACCAAAAGAAGCTCGAAGGGCAATAGCTACTTCAGCTGACATTCCTCGAATGGCAAATCCTGACAGAAAGAAGGATAAAAAGTTAGAAGAGGGGAAAGAATTTAACATATGGGAAACAATAAGAGACGCATACCGTGAGTTTTTACTTTCCAACCATGTTTGTTAGAAATACATTTCCAGGTTCGTGCCTCCATAGGCACGACCTTCAAAATAGCATCTACCCAACCACGGAAATTAGGAACGGGTTCCACATCTCCCATGGTTGCTACAAAAAAAAAGCAAAAAAGAATGAAATTAGAAAAGGAGTTGAAATAAAACAAACACGGCAAGAAAGAAATACTTACGTGCAAGGTTCCATTTCTCAGGGAAAGGAATATTTGATTCACCCACCAAATCAACCGTGGGTACCGCAACATAACGGGTGTACCAGCCTCGATCTTTATCATCTTCAGGGCTTACCAAAACCCTTTTACTTCTTGCGGTTAGGGTAAAAACACCATTGCGAAACAGCTTGGGGTGGTAAAGATGAATCAGATGAGAGAAGGTAAAATCGACATTAGCCTTTACCGATACATACCTTAAACAAGCTACTGCTCTCCATACGAGAGGGCCAATTTGAGCCAAACAAATTTTGAAAAACGACAAAAATCGAGTATGACTGAGTCGATAGCAGGATTAAATCCCAAAGTAAAGGGATAAGTATAAACAGAGGAAAAACCAATCCTATAAGAAGATATTCTCTGGTTTGGGTTAGGAATAACTATATGAAGGTCATCTCTCCAACGACAATCTTTTCGAACAGTGGAAATTAAGGGTTCAGTAATTAAAGAAGGATAAGTGTCAGCTCTCTCTAATTTAATTACTTGGTCACGAAGGGATTCTTTATTATGCTCGAAAGATAAATCAGTTGGCACTATTTCTTCGACCAAAGGTTCTTGCATCGACTCAGAAGATTCTTTGCCTTTAGAGGAAGATCTATTAATGAAAGAACCTCTAGAAGTAATACCAGAGCTAGAAGAAGGAGTGATGGAACCAGAGGTACCACCACGAATGGATCCAAGGCCACGAAGTCTACCCCCTCTACCTCTTCTATGTCTCACAGGGGCATTGGGGAAACTGTCAAGAATTGGGACTCTTCTAGGGTTGGGATTTGAAGATGACATGGTAGAAAGGCTTGAACAGAGGAAGAAGTGAATAGAAGTAAATAGTGAAATATTAGGTAAACATTTGTGGAAGGAGGATTAAGTTTATATAAAAGCAACCGTCAAAGATTAAGAAGTGCAATGATGGAAAGCCTATAATAAAGGCAACTATCACTTCGTGAATAGTGGAGTTGAAGAAGCCTTGAAAAAAGGCTGCAGAATTACAGAGCTAATGAGAAGGAGACACGTGTGCGATGCATTAAATAGAAAAGACAACTGAAGCGTTAGTACTGTCATAGCATTAATTATGGCAAAAATTCCCTTTTTAATGAAGATCCACTTCCCAAATATTTAATTGATAAATAAATAGAAAGTGGGGGGACTATCTGTATTGGGAAAAAACTGAATGTAAATATTGAAGATGACATGTCATGACACGTGGACCGGTCAAATAGTCAAAGCATGACAAACAGTTAGAAGACACGAGAAACAATAGATGCGGGAGAGAAGATACGAGCTACTATCCAGATGAAACGAGACTCGTACCTGTTCGAGCCATTTAAAGCTCGAAGATCAGAAGGAATTGAAGATATGAATCTGATAGCGTAAAAGAGTCCAAATTCAACATTAAATGCCAAATACGTTAGAGAATTTGTATTTAATAAGAATGATTGAATAACGTTTCTTTTAATGTCATTTAATGCTCGTAATTGCCTCATTAAGACAAAGATATTACACTTTCTCTTAGAATTGACTATAAAAGGAGAAAGTCACAACATTTGTAGGACACGAAATATCATTCCGATTATACTGAAATATACTCTTATTCATTGTCTTTATTGTTGTTCACTAAAACTACTCTTATTTCTTTGATTATCAGTACCCGATTTCTCTATAAATTCTAAGCTTTACCTAAATAATTCAAGTTTTTCTGGTTTAAACAACAACATCACTTGTACGCATCTAGCCAACAAGTTTAGATACATTCTCCCAATCACTAAATTGGTTCAGGGTCAGGACCCAATATTTCATCTAGAAATATGGATGTACTATATGATTTAATTGTGCTACCACAATGCACAAAGATTGGTCCCCAAAGAAGGTTGAAGTTATGTATTGGTGATCCAAACATTAGGGAGAAAATGAGCAGCTAAAAAAAGTAATACATGGAATGAATTATTATGAGTATACTTAGATCCTCGTACAAGAAAATATGAACTTGAAGTTCAAGTGATAATTCATTTGCAAAATAATGCCAGGCGCATTTGCTGACCCAAAGCTAAATATCATATTTCAGCTGCTAATGCTCCAAATGGAATAAAGTTCATGATAGACAGTGTCTATGGCACGCATCAAGCGTAATAGACTAATCGGTTCCAAAGATAAAATTCCTTGAAGAAGGAGAGGAGCAAATGTTCAAGATGGTCATAATAAGGAGGCAAGTGCTCTATAAGAGCACCATGACATAACATTTTATAAGACCTCATGGGAGAGGCTCAGGTACCTGAAAATAATGAGATCTCGATAAGTTATGTCTTTATTGACTGACGATGGAACCGACGTAAAATGATCGCCGACAATGTTGTTGATATAATGTGGCGCTCAATATTATTAATTGACGAGGATCTTGAGCTCAAATCTGTCATGAAATTTGGACAGATAAATGATTGGCCAAATGAAAAATATGCAATGAAAATTGACTTCATCTGAAAAATATGAAGTTGGACGAATAGTCCCAACAACTGAAAGTATATAGGCTATATGGAGATATTGAAATATGATTAGTATTATATTGCAAAAAGAATCCTTAATATAGATTTGTTTATTCTAACAAATATTGTCAAGGTTTTGTTGTTTATGCAAATGCAGGCATTTACTGAAGTCCGTTCTTCAAACAATCTATTTGTATGTGAGGAATTGTCATATTATCATTTCACAAGATGTGACTTTTCTTTGAAGAGAAGATTCCAATAATAATGAAGAAGCTGATGTTTGCTTATCTCAATTGAAAGAAGAATATTGAAGGAGACTGAATAAATCATATATTTCATCAAAGTTCTTTGTCAGACACGATCTTCAACAGAATGATAAAATAGATGTTCAAGAAATTCCTTCAAGTGATAATTTGGCGGAATAATTCACGAAGGCATTGCCGATCTCAATATTAGAGAAGTTGTTATACAAGCTTGGAATTTGGCGTCTCCGAGAAATAAAGTGATATTTTCATCAGGGGGAGGCAAATACGCGCTGTACTCTTTTTCCCTTAGCTAAGGTTTTATCCCACTGGGTTTTCCTGGCAAGGTTTTTAATGAGGCAGCAAATAATGCGTATTACAAGATATGTGTACTCTTTTTTCCTTCACTAAGATTTTTTCCCACAGGGTTTTTTCTTAGTAAGGTTTTAACGAGGCACATTATCTATAGACATCCAAGGGGGAGTGTTATGAAATATTATTTTGCAGTGGATGTCTACAACTCCTAAAGAAGTTACTCCCACTACTCTTCTCCATTATGTAGATAACTCCCACTACTTCTCACCATTATAGTTGTAACTCCCACACTTCCATAACCTCCCCATGATCTTCCTCCATGATCTCAAATGTTTAATGTCATGTTTATGGCATTCTTTTGTATGCCTCTATGTAATCCTATAAATAGAGGGTTTTGGCATCACATTGTATACACTTGAATACATGAAGAAATAAGATTCTCTCCTCTCTTTCTCACTACATTGTTGTCTATCTTTTTGTTTTATATTATTACTTTGAGCTAAGTTTTGTAACAGTTTTCTTTAAGTTAGTAGTTTTTGTAATTTTTGCCCGTATCCAATCTGCCCGAACTACGCATACCTGATTCTCGTCTTTCGGGGCGTGATACGTAGGCAACCCACATAGGGTCCGGTCTTCCTAGTAAATCTTAGGTTCTTGGCTTTGCGGGGTCTTAGCCAAATTTTACACTTCTAGCCACCTTTTGGCTAAATAAGTCATTTTGCAAAATAATCGCAACCATGTCTTGCATGTGTCTAATAGGGAATGTTATTGTCTCACATAGTGATGGTTAAGTTTTCTCATACAGGTGTAAATTTACTAACCGGAGTTTGAGCAAGACAGATACACCAGGATCGCTGCATTCAGGAGTTGCTTAAGGAGATTTATAGTTATTTTTGAGCATGTTTTTTTTATGTCGTCTTTTACTTTCTAAGTTTTGTACAGTGATGTCAAGTTTTGTTATTGTACTTTTTATTTTATAAGGTGTGGTGTAATTCAAAAATCCAAAAAAAGGGAGATGTTGCATTTTATATTTCCGTTATAAGTTTTCTTTAGAATACTAGTTCTAGAAATTGAAAAATTTGAGGTTTTTTTTCTTTCTTTAGGCAATTAATATCTAGGACTTAAAATAAATTATTTTTATGTTTTCTTTAGTATATTAGGACCAAAATTCAAAAAAAAAAGAGAATTATTTTAGTACTTCTTTAAAAGCTTTCTTTAAGGTGGTAACTCCAAAATCCAAAAGATTTTCTTTTGAGCTATTTCTTTGGGAAATTAGTGAAAAATGAAAAAAAAAAGAGTTTCTTTATTTTCATTAGAACTTTAGGATATTGTACATAGAAAAAATTATATATGCTTTATTTTTGTTTATCATTAGAATTTCTTCTTTAGGCAATCAAAATTGAAATCCAAAAATATTTTGTTTTATCTTTTTCGTTGCTTGTTTCGAAATCTTGCATCAGGATATTAAATGAAGATTCGAAATGTTTTTCTTTGGTTTATTGTTTGGACTTCATTTCAGAAAAAAAAGAATCAAAAAATATTTTTCTCTTGTAGGAGTTTTCCTTAATAATTATTCATAGAGTGTTTGTTTCAAAAAGAGGAAAAATGCCCGTTAAGCTTGAGTTTAGAATAGGTCATAGAACATTAAGTCTAGAAAATTCAAAAAAAAATGATTTGCTTCTTTCATTTCCCTTTTTTTTATCAGAGTAGTCATCAAAGTAGAAAAAGAAAAAAAAAAGAATGTTAGTTTGTTTACTTTATTCCCGTTCTTCCAGAACTACGCAAAGATCTGATTCATGCGGCGCCATGATACGTAGGCAGCCTACATAGGGTTCGATCGAATCATTTTTTATTATTAAAAGAAAAAGAAAAAAAAGAATAAAAAAGAGAAAAGAAAAGATGGTGAAATTATGGGAGGTGAGAAATGAGAAGGAAGAAAAAGAGCGATAGTCAGAAAGAAAAAGGGGAAAGAAAATGAGCAAACAAGTGTTAGAAAAGCAAAGAAAAGAGAGGTTGAAATGAGCAAATTGGGATGATGCCAACTGACTTTTTTACCCTCGAAGTCATTTTAGAACCGATAACTGTGGCTAGGTGCATTGCACGCAAAGTGAGATTATCTTATGATAAATGCCCTAACGCTAACGTGATGGCTTCATTTTGTTGTACTCATAGCAGAAATGTGGTTGGTTTGTGGTTTTTAAAGTGGTAACTCTTCTCTACAATACAACGACAGAAGGCAATGGCAGACAACAACGGAACTGGGTTGGTTGATATCGGGGCCCGAAAGCAGTTGGTTGAACGGGATAGTGGGTTGGTTGAAGAGGTACGGATGTTAAGACAGCACATGGCAAACATGTATCAGGCCTGGATGACTGGGAAGGCACCACCCCCGCCACCACCGATTTTTCCAGATGCTGCCCTAACCCAAATTCCGGGCACAATGCCAGACGATCCTCCTACTCTCCAGATACACCCGCTTATCACAGCTTTCCCAGCCACCCTAGTAGCTCCATCACTCGTCGTCCAACTATCTATTCCCAAAAGTGCCCTCCGGTCACATCCACTGTTCTTGACAATGAACACCCGCCCAAAGCTCATAACGCCCAATATTACCCCTCCGAGGTTGCTCACAAGGTTCCCAACTCAAGGCCCACGGGATGAGCCTCATGTTGAAAATGGAAAATTCACAGGAAAAGAAGGGTTAGATGGGGTACCCAGGAAGCTGAAAAGCATAGAACAGTCCTTAGGGGACAAGCAAGGAATGAGGGATCAAGGTAGCGTGGATTACAAAGAACCGTCCGTGTCTCCTGACATTCGCCTACCCATGGGGTTTAAAATACCCAAAATTCTGCTTGTATGATGGGTCTGGGGATCCGGTAGCCCATCTGAAGGTTTATTGCCATGAAGTGAGAAGTGTGGGAGAGAAAGATGACGTGATGATGGCATATTTCAGTGAGAGCCTAACTGGGGCAGCTTTGGACTGGCATGGTCGTCAAAATGTTGATAAGTGGCCTACATTGGGTAACATGGCTCAAGACTTTGTCCGATACTTTCGATGCAAATCAAGTGTTACCCCAGACCGCTCCTCGCTATCTAAGATGGAAAAGAAGCCGGAGGAAAGCTTTAGGGAGTTTGGGCTCAGATGGAGGAAGCAAGCTGCTCGAGTCAGTACCCCGATTGGTGAAGAAGAAATGGTTGAGCTTTTCCTACAGGCCCAAGGGCCCACTTACTTCAATCATTTGATCCCGGNTCCTACAAGCCCAGGGACCTACCTACTTCAGTCATTTGATCCCGGCCTTGGGAAAGCCTTTCAATGATGTGCTAAAAATGGGGGAGCTAGTAGAAAAAGGAATCAAGTCAGGCAAAATCGTGAGTTGTTCGAAAGACATTCAGAACATCCAAGTAAGCTTGGGTAAAAGAAAGAGAAACCGAAAAGATGATCCGATGGGCTTTCCTGATCGACACTTCCAGCTTCGACATCGTCCCCATGGATATCCTTGTGTACCAGATGATCCTCCTCAATGCTATTTCTCTCCACAAAAACCCCAAAGTCGTACATCACTTTCCCCGTACCCAGCTCCACAAAATGCCAATCCACCCCCACGAGCATACCGAAAACCCCCTGGATCAGGTTTCCGGCCCAATCAAGCATTTAAGAACAAGAGACTGCTAAAAAAAGAAAAGGCTTTCACTCCTATGGAGAATCATATGCCAGTTTGTTTCAAAGGCTGAAGCAATTGGACATGTTGAAGCCAATCCAGATAAAAATGCCAAACCCTCTTTCAGAGAAGTTTGATTTTTCTCAAAGGTGTGCATATTGCTCGGATGCCCCGGGGCATGACATAGAGAAGTGTTGGGATCTGAAGAAAGCAATTCAGAAGCTTATTGATGCAGGTGACATTGTCGTACAAAATCCGGATGCAGCAAACACTAGCCGAAGTCCATCACCTAGCACAATGAGACGCATATGGTAGGCATGATTTATTTTGAAAGGGAATGTGAGAATTCTTCTGGGAGCCTCGGAGGTCCAAGGGCTACCAAGCTTTCAGCACTATCAGAGGTTGATCTTAAGAACGAGCCGGCAAAATGAACCCAAAAGCAGCTTGATAAGAACAATGTGATGAAGACTTGTAAAGTTCCTAGTATTGTTGATGCAGAATTCAGTGGCTAAGATACCGTGCTTGGTAATTGGAAAGACGCTCCATTTCTTGGTCAGTCAGAGAGGAGCTTTGGTGGCTTAGTTTGTTGTCATTTCTGTTGTCCAGGTTATTTCAGGGTTGTAATCTGGATGTTGTCTTGTGACTCAAACCCTTCTATCTTTTTATTTTGTATAGTTCCTTTGGTCGTAGTATCTCATGTAGTGTTGTCTAGGCTTGTTCTAAGGGTTGTACCCCAGTTTGTTGTGCTTGTTTTGTTGTCCAAACTCTTTCACCATCAGTCTAATGCAATTCTCTGTTTTCTGTAATTTCTAGTCATTTTTGTTTTGTTTTCTTCTCCTCTAATAGTTCTTTTCGTGCTGGTTCTAGTGACATGACATGCATGCGTAACTCTTAGCCTGAGCTCTTAGTCATGAAACATTGAAACAATTTTGAAGATGACAGGAGTACTTGAGGGAAATAAGAACAGATTTGAACACTTGGAGATCATTTGAAGCCCGAACCATGTGAAACTGGGACAGATAAAACACAGAGAAACCCTATTGGAACGCATCATGCCGCATCAGGTTGAAGCTAAAGGCAAGTTTGCCCGAATTGACAGGGGCCGTTCGTGGTAAGGAGAGTGAGAGTGTTGTCCAATGGTGCTTTGTATTCAACAGATGTAGAAGGCAAATGTGTGGATATGGTTATCAAGTTTGGTACAATCGAAAGATGTAATAAATGTTTTCCTTGGTTTGTTTAATTGTGTTGTTGTACTTGGCATGTTTTGGAGATTGGAATGACGAAGGCATTTTGTTCTGCTATCTAAACACTTTATCCTTCGTTACCCCTTTGAGCCTTATTTGTTTTCTTTCATACCCCTCTTTCGGAATCAGTAGCAAAGATCAGAAACACAAGCGTGAAAGATAAGTAAGGGAAAAAGAGAAAAGAAAAGAATGGAAAGAGAGAGAAGAAAAGGAAGAATAAAGAAGGAAAAAAAGAAGAGAAAAAAAGAGAAGAAAAAGAAAAAGAAAAAGAAAAAGAAAAAAAAACAACAACAAAACAACAAAAAGAGAAAAAGGAAGAAAGAAAAGAAAAGAAGAGAAAGTGGAAGAAAGAGATAAGAGAAAATCACAACAACAAGTAATTCCTATGACATGAACTACGTTCGACTTGATTCCGAAAGGATACGTAGGGAGCCTCTCTCTGAGGTTCAGTCACACCAAAATAAAAATCCAAAAGTCCCCAAGAAAGAAACTAGGGCAGAAGTTGTGGTTGTTGTGAGAAATCTGATTCCGAAGGTTGTAATTTCGAACCCATCTGAATTGTTAATATCCTTTCTTTCTAACCTTGTCCAAAACCCACATTACGGTCCAGATAAAGACCTTCCGATCAGTCTTCGAGAGCTGCCAAGGCAAGCAAGTAGAGGTGAATCTTATCAGGGGCAACACTCCGGTCCAAACAAGAAAAAAAGGAGGAAAATGAGAGAGTCTTATCGATGAAAATCCTCACGGGTACCGCAAGGCGATGAAAGCTGAGAGAAATAAAAAATGAGAGAGTCTTATTGGTGAAAACCCTCACGGGCACCATAAGGCGACGGTGAGTTGAGAGAAAGATCAAAATGAGAGAGGCTTGATGGTGAAAACCTTTTGGGCACTACAAGTCGAATAAGAATTGTGAATCAGATTGGATAAGCGGAGCATTGAAGCCCAGTTTCACGGCAAAAAGGTAGGACAAGAGCTGAACATCAGATTTGTTTAACAGGATAGGCCGCAGGTGCATGTCATGGTCATTAGAGTTGGTATCCACACCCGATAGGTTTCTACTTTGTAGTTTTCTTGTCAGGAATCATCTCTGTCCATTATCCTCTACTCTGTTCCTTTTGTCTTGTTTACTTCCTCTTCCTGAGTCTGTTTAGTCAGCACAAGTGAGAAATGACTTCAAAATCTGCCACCAAGCTTTCCAATTGAACAAAACGGGATCTGGTGAACACATCAAAGCGTCATAAGTCAGGAAAGAACAGTAGGCACACTGAGTTGGCAACAATCAACATGCTTTGGGATCCTTGTGAAATGCAAATGCTTGGTATATATCAATTCATGAACAATGCAACAGATGAAGGAATAGGGTGAACAGATCAAGGTATTTCCTGTGATAAGATTGACGAAAGGGTGTTAAACCAGTGACGAGCAAGACCTTCCAAGCAGAAGTCAAAGTTATCATGGCAAATGGGGGAGCTGTAGACCTCAAGGACCGAACCAGGGGTTCAAGTTAAGAAAGAACAACATACATCTTGAGTGGGTGGCAATTGACGTGCTTTGGGATTCGTGTGAAATACAAGGGTTTGGTACATATCAATTCATGAACAATGAAACAAGATGGAGGGTGTTTGGTGAACGAATCAGAGATATTTTCTATGTCAAGGGTAACAAAGAAAGTGGCTAGTCAATAAACAAGCAAGGTCTTCGAGTGGGAATCATTTATCATGGCAAGAGAAAGAACAATAGATCTCGAGGCCAAGGACAGTGATTTAAATCAGGAAAGAACAACATGTGCGCTGAGTTGGTAACAATCAATATGCTTGGGAGTCCATGTGAAACACAAAGGTTTGGTAAATGTCGGTATGAGCGGTGCAACAGATAGAGGGTATTGGGTCTGAACGAGAAGAAGTATTTTCTGGGTTAAGGTTTACAAAGAAAATGGTTAGTCCATGAACAAGCAGGGTCTTCAAATGGAAATTAGTTATCATGACAATCGAAGGAGCAACAGACCTCAAGGTCAAGGCCAGTGGTTTAAGTCAAGAAAGAACAACATACACACGGAGTGGAGGCAATGGACGTGCTTTGGGATTCATGTGAGACACAAAGGTTGGGTAGATGTCAGTTCATGAGCAATGCAACAAATAGAGAATATTAGGTCTGAACGGAGAAAAGGTATTTTCAGTAATACGGATGACAGAGAAAGTGGGTAGTCAATAAACATGCAAAGTCTTCAAGTGAAAATCAGTTATCGTGGGAAATGAAGGAGCAATCGCCCTCAAAGTCATGGCCATAAACCAACCACCACATTTTAAACTGACAAGATTTATTTTTATTGAAACAGGGGCAGAAATTTCGTTTGTTTCGGAGAAACCCACCTCAAGGAAAGGCAGGCACCAGACATGTTTGACGGTAAGTTCTCAGGACCCTCCTTGAAAATGGGACCTAGTTTAAAATTTAAAACAATTACGAGTAGCATAATTTAGCATAAATGTACCCCGAGGAATATAAGTTGGTTGCAAAGTTTGCATGTTTGAAGTAGGATCCAATTAAGAATTTTCAGGACCCTCCTGGAAAATGGGACTTAGTTTAAATTTCAAAACAATCATGAGTAGCATAATTTAGCATAAATGTATCCCGAAGGAATATAAGTTGGCTTAAAAGTTGGAATGTTAAGACAAAATTCAATTAGAAGTTGTCGGGGCCCCCCCTGAATAATGGGACCAAGCTTTAAGGTTTCTATTAGATAAACAAGATATAGTGGAAGGCGTACCTCCAGTAGATATAATTTAGGTTCAAAATTGTCTTTTGATTAGGAGTTTTCAGGACCCTCCTGGATAATGGGACGTAGTTTTAAGGTGTGCTTAGAAAACAAGATATAGTGGAAGTCGTACCTTCAGTAGATATAACTTAGGTTAAAATTGTCTTTTAATTAGAAGTTGTCAGGACCCTCCTGGATAATGGGAAGTAGTTTAAGACCTTTTAGAAAACAAATGTAGTGGGAGTAATACGTTTAGAGGATATAACTTAGGTTCATAATTGTTAGAAGTTGTCAGGACCTCCTGGATAATAGGACTCAGCTTTCAAATTCTTATAATAGTTGGTAGAATAATTCAGTTTAACACTCACCCATGTGTCCAGCTACCAAACTGGGACAGAATTTTTTTTTTGTTTTTGTCTATTTTTGTTGAAATCAGGTACCCATTCGGAGAACAGGGAGGAATACATTCAAGTTTTGAAGTTGGGAGCCCGCCCGGATAACAGAGGAATACATTTCAAGTTTTGAAGTCGGGAGCCCGCCCGGATAACAGAGGAATACATTTCAAGTTTCGAAGTCGGGAGCCCGCCCGGATAACAGAGGAATACATTTCAAGTTTTGAAGGCGGGCAACAGAGGAATACATTTCAAGTTTTGAAGTCGGGAGCCCGCCCGGATAATAGAGGAATACATTTCAAGTTTTGAAGTCGGGAGCCCGCCCGGATAACAGAGGAATACATTTCAAGTTTTGAAGTCGGGAGCCCGCCCGGATAACAGAGGAATACATTTCAAGTTTTGAAGTCAGGAGCCCGCCCGGATAACAGAGGAATACATTTCAAGTTTTGAAGTTGGGATCCCGCCCGTATAACAGAGGAATACATTTCAAGTTTTGAAGTCGGGAGCCCGCCCGGATAACAGAGGAATACATTTCAAGTTTTGAAGTCGGGAGCCCGCCCATATAACAGAGGCATACATTTCAAGTTTCAACAGTCAGGAGCCCGCCTGGAGAGGAGCCCGCCTGGAGAATAGAAGACTACATTTCAAGAGGAATACATTTCAAGTCAGCAGTCAGGAGCCCGCCTGAAGAACGGAGGAATACATTCAAGTTCAGCGATAACAGAGNCGTCCGTGTCTCCTGACATTCGCCTACCCATGGGGTTTAAAATACCCAAAATTCTGCTTGTATGATGGGTCTGGGGATCCGGTAGCCCATCTGAAGGTTTATTGCCATGAAGTGAGAAGTGTCGGGAGAGTAAAGAGTGACGTGATGATGGCATATTTTCAGTGAGAGCCTAACTGGGGCAGCTTTGGACTGGCATGGTCGTCAAAATGTTGATAAGTGGCCTACATTGGGTAACATGGCTCAAGACTTTGTCCGATACTTTCGATGCAAATCAAGTGTTACCCCAGACCGCTCCTCGCTATCTAAGATGGAAAAGAAGCCGGAGGAAAGCTTTAGGGAGTTTGGGCTCAGATGGAGGAAGCAAGCTGCTCGAGTCAGTACCCCGATTGGTGAAGAAGAAATGGTTGAGCTTTTCCTACAGGCCCAAGGGCCCACTTACTTCAATCATTTGATCCCGGCCGTGGGTAGACCCTTCGATGAGGTGTAAAAAATGGGGGAGTTAGTAGAAGAGGGAATCAAGTCAGGCAAGATCATGAGTTGGTCGAAAGACATTCAGAATATCCCAGCAAGCTTGGGTGGGGGAGGGGGAAGCAGAAAAGATGATCTGATGAGTTTTCCTGATCAACACTCCCAGCCTCGACACCGTCCCTGTGGATATCCTTGTACACCAGGTGACCCTTCCCAATGCTACTTCTCTCCACAGAACTCCCAGAGTCATACACCACTTTTTCGGTACCCGGCTCCACAAGATGCTTATCTACCCCCACGAGCCTGCCAGAAACCCCATGGATCAGGTTTTCGGCCCAATCAAGCATGTAGGGATGAGAGGTTGCGGAAGAAGAAAGCCTACACTCCATTGGAAGGGTCATACGCCAATCTGTTCCAGAGGCTAAGGAATTCGGACATGTTGAAGCTAACCAGATAAAAATACAAAACCCTCTTCCAAGGAAGTTTGACTTTTCCCAAAGGTGCGCATATTGCTCAAATGCCCCGGGACATGACATAGAGAAGTGTTGGAATCTGAAGAATGCAATTCAGAAGCTTATTAATGCAGGCGTCATTGTCGTGCAAAATCCAGATGCAGCAGGTACCAGCCAAAGTCCGTCGCTTGTGCATAATGAGACGCACGGGATGGGTATGACTTATTTTGAAAAGCAATGTGAGAATTCTTCTGGGAGCCCCGGAGGTCCAAGGGCTACCAAGCTTTCAGCACTATCAGAGGTTGATCTTAAGAACGAGCCAGCAAAAGGAACCCAAAAGCAACTCGATAAGAACAATGCGATGAAGACTTGTGAAGTTCATGGTATTGTTGATGCAGAATTCAGTGGCTAAGGTACCGTGCTTGGTAATTGGAAAGACGCTCCATTTCTTGGTCAGCCGGAAGGGAGCTTTGGTGGCTTAATTTGTAATCATTTCTGTTGTCCAGGTTATTGCAGGGTTGTAATTTGGATATTGTCTTGTGACTCAAACCCTGCTATCCTTTCATTATGGCTAGTTCCTTTAGTCATTCAGTGTTATCTAGGTTTGTTTTAGGATTGTACCCCAGTTTATGTAGTTTGTTTTGTTGTTTAAACCCTTTCACCGTCTGTCTAATACAATTCTCTGTTTTCTGCCATTTCTAGTCATTTTTGTTTAGTTCTTTTCTTCTCTTTACAATTCTTTTCATGCTGGTTCTAGTGACATGACATGCACGCATAATTCTCAGCCTGGTTTTAAAAGTTAGTTTGGCCATGAAGCAATGAAACAATGTTGAAGATATAGGGACACTTGAGGGAAATAAGAACAAATTTGGACATTTTTAGAGTATTTGAAGCCCGAACCGTGTGAAACTGGAGCAGATAAAACATAAAGAAACCCTAAAGGCGAGCTTGCCAAATTGATAGGGGCCGTTCGTGTTAAGGAAAGTGAGAGTGTTGTCCAATGGTGCTTTGTATTCAACAAATAAAAAGGCGAATATGCGGATATGGTTATCAAATCTGGTACAATCAAAGGATGTTACTAATGTTTTCAGTGGTTTGTTTAACTGTGTTATTTGTACTTGGCATGTTTTGAAGATTGGAATGCCGAAGGCATTTTGTTCTGCTATCTAAACACTTTATCCTTTGTTACCCCCTTTGAGCCTTATTTATTTTTTTTCATACCCCTCTTTCGGAAAGATCAGAAACACAAGCGTAAAAGATAAGTAAAGGAAAAAGAGAAAGAAAACAATGAAAAGAGAAAGAAGAAAAGGAAGAAGAAAAGAAAAGAAAAAAAAAGAAAAAGAAAAAAAACAACAAAAAGAAGAAAAGAAAAAAAAAGAAGAAAAAAAAAGAAAAGGAAAAGAAAAGAGCAACAACAAAACTGGTTACCTGAACTACGTTTGACTTGATTCCGAAAGGATACGTAGGCAGCCTCTCTCTGAGGTTCAGTCATACCAAAATAAAAACCAAAGGTCCCCAAGAAAGAAACTGGGGCAGAAGTTGTGGTTGTTGTGAGAAATCTGATTCCGAAAGTTGTAATTTTTAACGCATGTTGAATTGCTTTGAGCCTTTGATACCCTTTCTTTCTAACCCTATCCAAAAGCCCACATTACGGTCCAAAGAAGGACCTTCTGATCAATCTTCGAGAGATGCCAAGTCAAGCGAGTAGAGGTGAATCATATCAGGGGCAACACTCCGGTCCAAACAAGGGAAATGAAGAATGAGAGAGTCTTGTTGATGAGAACCCTCACGGATACCACAAAGCGATGAAAGCTGAGAGAAATAAAAAATGAGAGAGTCTTATTGGTGAAAACCTTCACGGGCACCATAAGGCGACGGTGAGATGAGAGAAAGACCAAAATGAGAGAGGCTTGATGGTGAAAACCCTTCGGGCACTACAAGTCGAATAAGGATTGTGATTCAAATTGGATAGGCAGAGCATTGAAGCCCAGTTACACGGCGAAAAGGTACAACAAGAGCTGAACATCAGATGTGCTTGACAGAATATCTACTGGTGCATGTCATGGTCATTAAAGTCGGTATCCATATCCGACAGGTTTCTACTTTGCAGTCTTCTTGTTAGGAATCATCTCTTTCCTTTGTCCTTTACTCTGTTCCTTTTGTTGTGTTTTCTTCCTCCTCCTGAGTTTGTTTGGTCATAACAAGTGAGAAATGACTTCAAAATCTGCCACCAAGCTTTCCAATTGAACAAAACGGGATCTGGTGAACACATCAAAGCGTCAAGTCAGGAACGAACATCAGGCACACCGAGTTGGCAACAATCAATATGCTTTGGGGATTCTTGTGAAATGCAAAGGCTTGGTATATGTCAATTCATGAACAATGCAACAGATGAAGGGTTGGGTGAACAGATCAAAGGTATTTCCTGTGATAAGATTGATAAAAAGGTGTTAAACCAGTGACGAGCAAGACTTTCCAAGCAGAAGTCTAAGTTATCAATGCAAATGAGGGAGCCATAGACCTCAAGGATAGGACCAGTGGTTTAAGGAAAGAAAGAACATCATACGCAATGAAGGGGTGACAAGTGTCGTGCTTTGGGGTTCATGGGAGACACAAAGGTTGGTAGATGTCAGTTCAGGAGCAATGCAACAGATAGAAGGTATTGGGTTCGAACGAGAGGAGGTATTTTCTGGGTTAAGGTTGACAAAGAAAGTGTTTAGTCAAGGGTTTGGTGCGTATCAATTCAGGAACAATGCAACAGATGGAGGGTGTTAGGTGAACGGATAAAAGGTATTTTTGGTGAAACACAAAAGGTTTGGTACATATCGATTCATGAACAATGAAATAAGATGGAGGGTGTTTGGTGAACGGATCAGAGATATTCTCTGCGTCAAGGGTAACAAAGGAAGTGGTTAGTCAATAAACAAGCAAGGTCTTCGAGTGGCAATCAGTTATCGTGACAAGTGAAGGAGCAACAGACCTCAAGGCCGAGGCCAGTGGTTAAGTCAAGAAAGAACAGCATATACACGGAGTGGGGCCAATGGACGTGCTTTGGGATTCATGTCAGAGACAAAGGTTGGGTAGATGCCAGTTTATGAGAAATGCAACAAATAGAGGATATTGGGTCTGAACGGAGAAAAGGTATTACAGATGACAGAGAAAGTGGTTAGTCAATACCAGGCAGGGTCTTCGAGTGGAAATCAGTTATCATGGGAAATGAAGGAGCAATCGCCCTCAAAGTTCAAGGCCACAAACCAACCACCATATTTTTAAATTGACAAGATTTTTCTTTGATTGAAACATGGGCAGGAAATTTCGTTTGTTTCGGAGGAATTCTCCGTAGGGGAAGAGCAAGCACCAAACAGGTTTGACCGTAAACTCTCAGGACCCTCCTGGAAAATGGGACTTAGTTTAAATTTCAAAACAATCATGAGAAGCATAATTTAGCATAAATGTACCCCAAGGAACATAAGTTGGTTTCAAAGTTGCCTGTTTAAGATAGGATTCAATTAGGAGTTGTCAGGACCCTCCTGAATAATGGGACACAATTTTAAGATCTCCTTTAGATAACAAGATACTGTTGTAGGATAGTATAATTCAGCCATAGAATTGGCACTCATAAGATAAGACTTGAATTTTGATTTTCAGGACCCTCCTGGATAATGGGACGTAGTTTTAAGGTCTGCTTAGATAACAAGATATAGATAACAAGGTTTGCTTAGGTTAAAACTGTTTTTTTACTAGAAGTTGTCAGGACCCTCCTGGATAATGGGGAGTAGTTAAGACCTACTAGATAACAAATGTAGTAGGGGTAATACCTTTAGAAGATATAACTTAGGTTCGTAATTGTTAGGAGTTGTCAGTACCTCCCTGGATAATAGGACTTAGCTTTCAAATTCTCATAATAGTTGGTAGAATAATTCAGTTCAACACTCACATCTGTGCCCGACCACCAAAATGGGGCAGAAAATGTTTCTTTGCTTTCTTTATTTTGTTGAAATCAGGCGCCCACCTGGAGAACAAGGGAATACATTTCAAGTTTCAGCAATCAGGTGCCCACCTGGAGGGAATACATTTCAGTTTTAGCAATCAGGCGCCCACCTAGAGAACAAGGGAATACATTTCAAGTTTCAGCAATCAGGCGCCCACCTGAAGAACAAGGGAATACATTTCAAATTTCAGCAATCAGGCGCCCACCTGGAGAACAAGGGAATACATTTTAACTTCAGCAGTTAGACGCCCACCTGGAGAACATGGGAAGTACAATTCAGATTTTAGCTTTCAAATTTTTAGTAATATTTGGTAACATGATGCGCCCAACCACCAAACTGGGGCAGAAAATTTTCTTTATTTTGTTGAAGTCAGGCGCCCACTTGGAGAACAAGGGAATACATTTCAAGTTCAGCAATCAGGCGCCCACCTGGAGAACAAGGGAATACATTTCAAGTTCAGCAATCAGGCGCCCATCTGGAGAACAAGGGAATACATTTCAAATTTTAGCAATCAGGCGCCCACCTGGAAAACAAGGGAATACATTTCAAATTTCAGCAATCAGGCGCCCACCTGGAGAACAAGGGAATACATTTCAAATTTTAGCAATCAGGCGCCCACCTGGAAAACAAGGGAATACATTTCAAGTTCAGCAATCAGGAGCCCACCTGGAGAACAAGGGAAGTGCAATTCAAATTTTAGCTTTTAATTTTTAATATTTGATAACATGCCAGTTACCAAACTAGGGCAGAAAATTTTCTTTGTTGTTTATTTTGTTGCAGTCAGGAGCCCACCTGGAGAACAAGTGAATACTTTTCAAGTTTAGCAATCAGGAGCCCACCTGGAGAACAAGGGAATGCTTTTCAAGTTTCAGCAATCAGGCGCCCACCTGGAGAACAAGGGAAGTACAATTCAAATTGTAGCTTTTAATTTTTAATAACATGCTGTACCCAGCTACCAAACTGGGGCAGAAAGTTTTCTTTGTTGTTTATTTTTTTGCAGTTAGGAGCCCACCTGGAGAACAAGGGAATACTTTTCAAGCTTCAGCAATCAGGCGCCCACCTGGAGAACAAGGGAAGTACAATTCAAATTTTAGCTTTTAATTTTTAATATTTGATAATATGCTGTACCCAGCCACCAAGCTGGGGCAGAAATTTTCTTTGTTTGTCTATTTTGTTGCAGTCAGGAGCCCACCTGGAGAACAAGGGAATACTTTTCAAGTTTAAGAAGTCAGGATCCCGCATGGAGAACAGAGGCATACATTTCAAGTTTCAGCAGTCAGGAGCCCGCCTCGAGAACAGAGGTATTACAGTTCAAGTTTAGTTTCAAATTCTTATTAATATCTGGTAATATGATGCCCGGTCACCAAACTGGGGCAAGAGATTTTCTTTGTTTTTGTCTATTTGTTGAAATCAGGAGCCCGCCTGGAGAACAGAGGCACACATTTCAAGTTTTAGCAGTCAGGAGCCCGCCTGGAGAACAGGGGCATACATTTCAAGTTGCGGCAGTCAGGACCCGCCTGGAGAACAGAGGCATACATTTCAAGTTTCAGCAGTCAGGAGCCCGCCTGGAGAATAGAGGTATTACAATTCAAGTTTTAGTTTTCAAATTCTTATTAATATCTGGTAATATGATGCCCAGTCACCAAACTGGGGCAAGAGAGTTTCTTTGTTTTTGTCTATTTTGTTGAAGTCAGGAGCCCGCCTGGAGAACAGAGGCACACATTTCAAGTTTCAGCAGTCAGGAGCCCGCCTGGAGAACAGAGGTATTACAATTCAAGTTTTAGTTTTCAAATTCTTATTAATGTCTGGTAATATGATGCCCAGTCACCAAACTGGGGCAAGAGATTTTCTTTGTTTTTGTCTATTTTGTTGAAGTCAGGAGCCCGCCTGGAGAACAGAGGCATACATTTCAAGTCTCAACAATCAGGAGCCCGCCTGAAGAACAGAGGAATACCGTTCAATACAGCAATCAGGAACCCGCCTGGAGAGCAGGGAATACATTCGAGTTCAGTGGTCAAGCATCACCCGGAGAAAGGAAAACATCTCAAAGTGTAGTCAGCAATGAGGCAACCACCTGGAGAAAGGGCAAAACATCTCAGATCACAATTCAAGGCAGCAACAAAAGGATGTCGCCGGGGAGAATACAATACAACAAGGCAACAAGAAATCCAAGATCAAGTTTGAAGATATAGATAGGATCTTTTGTAATTCATAGCTCATAGTTCAGTCTAGTTTCTTTTTATTTTTGACACGGTGTAATAAGGGGGTTCAGTAAGCAGTAGTAGCAGCAGCAGCAACAGTGAAACCACAGCTTCATGGTAGTCCCAGCTACCAGACCTTCCCGAACTACACTGACCTGATTCCTTTTTAGCCAAGGATATGTAGGCAACCTCAGAAGCAGGGTGCGGTCAACTCTTTCAAAAATGCTTCACACAGAGTATTCAAACAGGCAAAAATCGCTCGTATCCGCTCACTTTATCTTTGCGCAAAAACCCTTCGGGTTTCCGAGCAAAGAGGGGCAGATGTGAGCACGTGATTTTTGCCTTATATGAAAATAACTCCTAAAAATAGACCAAAAATAATTTTTATTAATTTTAGGAAATTTTCTTTGTTTATTTGCATTTCATGCATTTTCTTTAACGTTTTTAAGTCATAGAAAAATCCTAAGAATTGTCATTTTTTACATATTTATCTTTTAGTCTTCAAAATTAGCATTTTTTCTTTAGTTTTAAGTTAATTAGTTGTTTTAACGAAAAATAAATAAAGTATTTTTATTTCTACAAGAATAGATTAATTTAGGATTTTTAATTAAAGAAAAAGAAAAGAAAAGAGAATAAGGATTTAATTGCAATGGGGTTTTAAATTAAGCAATTGGGCCAATTTTTTTTAAAGCCAGAACCAGCCCAAACCACAATTTCCCTACCCAAACCCACACAACCCAAGCCCATTTCCCTTTACCCTTATCTTAACCTAGACCTACGGATATACAAAAGGGAGGAGAGATATACAGGAGTGCAGCTTTGGGCAATGGAGACCCCCATCGGTTCATCTCTTCTTCAAAAACAAAAACCATAACAAAATTCCATTGTCCTCTTCTTAATCAAGAAATCAGATCCGCAGCTTTGGCAAAACAAACACTCCCACTCATCTTCTTCTTCACAAATCAACAACCAGAGATGACACCTTCCTGTAACATCATCTTCTCCGAAACATAGACCCCAAATCCGCCCAAACTCTAGCAGAAACGAGCCTAATATTTAGCTAAAAGATGCAGAAAAGTTCAGTTAAAAAAAGGAGTGAAACCAGCTCTGAAATGGCTGCAAATTAGCCCAGAAATAACTTCATTGTTTCTAGCCCATTCCCCTTCCCATTTCCTCAAGATTACATCTGAAGGAGCACGATCATACAGGAGCATTTTAAAGAGTTTTGAAAGTCAAATTTTAATGAAGATCTAAAACAAAAGGCTTCAAACAAGAGGAGTAAAAGGGTAAACATAGCTGCTGGTCTTTACACTACATTTTTTTCTGAAAGTTTTAAGGTTTAATCGGGCTGCAATCATCCAATTACTGTGGCTGTTTTGTCTGTTTCGCTGTTGTCCGCGCTGCTGTTGAGCACTCTGTTGAACACTTCGAGCTTTAGCTTTCCATTTCAGCTTCATTTGGATAGTTTTGAGCTGTATTTGTTGCTGTCAAGGTATGACTTTCAGTCTAAAATGATATAATTATTTATGGCGTTGTGTTGTGAAATCCGAATCCATGTCCTTACTTCAGCACTGTTTGAGCGATTTTATTCGTTAATTGTGGAGTCGCAATTGGATGTTTAGATGCTTGATGTAATTAGTAATTGTTAACTTCATTTGTTTGACATAAGTCTAATCCGGTATTCTCCTCATTAATAATTGAGTTCGTGAGCTACAAATGGAATACAAATAGCAATATTCCATCCATCATTTCTGGGTTTACAAAAGGTTTGGTCCGATTGTGTTTGCTATGTTGCTGCTGTTCCACGGTTGAGCTCCAACACTTCATTTGAAAGCCTTCAGTTGATCTTTTCACTTGATCTTTTTGGCTTGTTTTAAATTCATACGACATTCTGATGCTCGTAGTAGCCCCTGGTTATCATTTTGGATTCCATGATTAATTGGATCTCTTCTGTGGATTGGTATGGATGTTCTTTGCCACTTCTTGCATGTTTTAGTATCTCTCATTGTGTGGTTTCTATTTGAAAGATTGAGTCTGATTCAAGATAAACCCCCCAGTGGTAACAGTAGGTGTATAGATATTAAATAGTTTGTCTTCTCTGCACTTTTTCGGCTTCATGTACTTATGTTTGAGTTATATAATTAAATCAATTAACTTTCCTCATTAGTTGAATGATGTATTCATGCTCCTGTTATGGTGTAGTTCAATATTTCTGATGGTATGCTAGTTTGGGCTGTAATTGGCGTGAACGTAATGCCAGCATTGTTTCATCTTCTTCTTTTGACTCTTGGATTAATTTAATAGTGGTGAGAAACTGGTTAACTGGTTAACTTTTATAAGAAATTCGAGGTGTGCCATTTTCATTAAATAACCCGGCCCTTATGTGATTAATATTGTCTATCCTTAGAATTCGGGACGTGCCGTTTAGCGAATTTTCACGGCCTCCCGCAAAGATAATAACACGTTAGTCGCTTTAGGCGCGTTATTTAATAATTTTACCTTCCTAAATTCGGGTGCGCATTTCATGTGACCCAAATCCAAATCACAAAACATTGAATAAAAATGTGTCGAGGATCCGGGTGCATTTCATGTGACGTGATCCAAAAACACGTTTTTAAGCGGCGTTCACTTTCTTAAAAAATTTAATTAAAAGCGATTAAACAATTCTAAAATTGCACGATAGGATAACATGTATTAAAATCAGACTTAAGCCAAATATGACAGTTGAGCGACCGTGCTAGAACCACGGAACTCGGGAATGCCTAACACCTTCTCCCGGGTTAACAGAATTCCTTACCCGGATTTCTGGTTCGCGACTGTTAAACAGAGTCAAACCCTTTCCTCGATTCGGGATTCAAACCGGTGACTTGGGACACCATAAATCTCCCAAGTGGCGACTCTGAACTTCTTAATTAATGAATCCCGTCTCGATTGTCCTTTAATTGGAAAAACTCCTGTTATTATACCCTTCACGGGGTGTAGTAAGAAAAAGGAGGTGTGACAGACACGTGGAATGTATAATAAGTTTTGATTTGCCACGGTTCAAGAATTACAAACAGGTACGGGTAGAAAGAGGCACGAGACGAGAGGCTCAACACCCCGTTCCTGTTTAATCTTATTTACATACGAGCAATGAGGAGATTGTACCTGGCTAAAGAAAAAGATGCAGATACGACATTTGAAGGGTATTAAATGCTAGAGCCGTTAAGGAATATATACATTCAATGTAATGATTATGTAACGTAACATTTAATGTCATTAATCACTCATAATAGCCTCATTATGGCTTAGGCATAACGTGCATCCCCAAAGATTCCCAAAGGAAGAATATGTAATCATTGGAAGGACAAGTGACTATTGAAATATACTTTGATTTACCAGCTTTCATAATTGGCTATTCTAAAATTCCTTTCTTTATTTACTTTTTCGATTATCAGTAACCCGATTCTTCTAATTTCTAGCTTTGACTAAAAATCTATTTTTTGGTTAAACAGTAATAAGGGTGGCCGAGGTAATAAGGGTGGAAAAGTGATCGAAATCACTATTGAAATGAACATATGTGAAAGTTGTGAAATTATTGATGTGATGAAATGATGTTGGAAGGGAAAAAGGAGAGATTGTAGTTTTTTACTTTGGTTGTTCCTTTCATGTGCATTTGATTGTTGATTCTATTACTGTACGTTACTTGTGTATTGTTTGATGGGGTAAAGTTTGTTCATACATACCAGTACAATTCAAATGTACTGACGTCCCTTTTGCCGGGGGCGCTACATTCGTGTTATGATTGTAGGTGGATCTATAGCAGGTACTCCAGTCCACCCACCGTAGCACTCCTTCACTTCCCGTCAGCTGAATTGGTGAGCCCCTTTCTTCCCGGGGCCCTGCGTGGCTCATGCCGCTTTTATTCCGGAGTCTTGTTTTGGTATTTGTGTAAGGTATAGCCGGATCCTTGTTACCGGCAAGTATTGTATCATCCTTTTTGTATCCTTAGAGCTCCGTAGACAGGAAATGTGGGTTGTGAACTTATGTAATATGTAATTTGTATGTTGGGGCGATGTAGGTTGTAAACCATGCTAAGTAACCATGTTTGTTATGTATATTTTGTAAAATGGTGTTTTAATTATAAATGGCTATTTCCTTGATTAACGAGTAATGAAAATCACAGGGTAACACGTGGGATAGGAAAGGCACCCAGGTCCGTTTGACTGGGGCTACCCGGTCGAGCGCCGGTCATGTCCCTCGGTTTTTGGGGTGTGACATAAACAACCTCAAAAGGCCCAATGAACCGAGGACTCAACTTACCCTTCTTCCCATATCTCATAACACCCTTCATGGGCGAAACCTTCAATAGAACCTTCTCACCAACCATGTAGGACACATCCCAAACCTTCCTGTCAACATAACTCTTTTGTCTCGACTGCGCTGTACGAAGCCTCTCCTGAATTACCTTTGTACGCAGTAAAATCAGATGACTTGATTTTCTGCTATCAAGATATTTCAGAAGCCTTCCTCGAAACCCCGAGGGTGGAAGGCCTCGGTCAAGTTCTCGGTCTCAGGGATCGTTGGAGCCCGAATCGAAGGGGGCTGGGTCCGAGGTCGGAATAGAAGAAGAAGTCTCCTAGGCGCATGGCTACACCTGACAGGGCCGGTCTATCTATAATTTACTGAGATGACGTGCGATAGGCCGTCCCATCCTTCTACTCTCGTAAATAATATATTCATATTCTATTGAGTCCCTTCGCCTATATAAGGGGGACTCACCCCATCTTGTAAAACACTGATGTTGCTCCACTTCTTCAATAAGCAATAATCTCTCTCTCTTTCTCTCTCTCTCTCTCTCTCTCTCTCTCTCTCTCTCTCTCTCTCTCTCTCTCTTTCTTCTAAATTACTAGTGTTCTTCGACCCCGAGGTCTCCCTAACATTTTATTGTTCTTCATTTGTTCTTTGTCATTTAGCTCAAGATTGACGGTATAAAGCCTTATGCGCATATACTTATCTGTTATCCCCTTCCCGATTACCCTCGATAAGGTTATCTTTGATAGGCCCCCGAGGTATCTACTGGCTTGTCCTAAGCCCGGGAACGTCCCTTACTGGTTCGATTATCGTTTTTGGCTAGCTCGATCTTTACTGTTTTTACTCCACATTTAGCACTACTCACCCTCTCAAACTAGCTCGGGAATAGATCACGTATTTTTAGAATCCCGTTTTACAAATTTAATTGTTGTTACCATTTTCACGGTAAACAGTTTGGCGCCCACCGTGGGGCTAAAAATAATAGTGATTATTTTCTTTCTAGTTTCGTCACTTAAATGCACGATATCTCTTACTTTTTCTTGCCCAAGATCTCCGCTTTCAGGATCGGACATTTTGCTCGATCGGCAAAATGAGAAGCAGAGATCTCGAGAGCAACAGGGGAACGGAACCGAACAGCCCGGAGTCCGACGCACCCCCGGGTTTAGTCCGATCGCAAAAAGGAACCCCCCCAATATGATATCCACATGATTATCGGGGGGGATGATGATCCCAGTGCCTCGTATCCAAGCGGACAAAAACATCCGCCACAGATGGATCGACCCGGCAGCTCTTACCCGAAGAAACCCTCATATTCACCGAGGAGGACCTCGAGGCCATGGGGGATCGAGATCAACCCCGACAAAAGAAAGGCCATCGAAGAAATCACAGTGGTAAATAACGTAAAAGTCGTTCAACGACTGACTGGGCGGATCGCAGCCCTGGGTAGATTCATATCAAGGTCGTCTGACAAAAGCCATCACTTCTTTGCCCTACTCAAAAGGAAGAGCAACTTTGGATGGACTCCGGAATGCCAAAGATGCCCCGGAAGAGCTGAAACGCTACCTGTCAAGCCCACCCTTGCTACACACGCCCAAAGAAGATGAAACATTGTACGTGTACCTGGCTGTATCCGAAATAGCAGTGAGTGGTGTATTAGTCCAGGAAGATCAAGGTACGCAATTTCCTGTATATTATGTAAGTCGAACCTTGGGGGACGCGGAAACCCAATATCCCCATCTAGAAAAATTGGCACTCGCACTAATAAGCGCTTCGCGCAAGCTAAAGCCTTACTTTCAGTGCCACCGCATCTGCGTCCTATCAACCTATCCCCTCCGGAGCATACTGCACAAGCCTGAGCTGTCGGGTCGACTGGCCAAATGGACTATCGAGCTCGGAGGGTATGATATCGAATATCAACCTCGAACAGCCATCAAATCCCAGATCCTAGCGGATTTCGTGGCCGATTTTTCGCCATCCCTCGTCCCCGAGGTGGAGAAGGAACTTTTACTGAAGTAAGGCAAATCTTTTGGGGTGTGGACCCTGTTCACGGACGGTGCCATAAACGTCAGAGGATCAGGACTCGGTATAGTCCTAAAGCCGCCCATCGGCGGTGTAATCCGACAATCCATAAAAATTGCGAAGCTTACTAACAACGAAGCCGGGTATGAGGCTATGATTGCAGGTCTAGAGTTGGCCAAAGGCCTGGGGGCCGAGTCCATCGTGGCAAAATGCGATTCGCTCCTCATAGTAAGTCAAGTAAACGGAAGCTATGAAGCTCGGGAAGACAGAATGCAGAGGTATCTGGATAAATCAAAGTCACCTTACGCCGCTTCAAGGAATGGACCTTAGTCCATGTGCCCCGAGAACAGAACAGCGAGGCTGACGCCCTAGCAAACCTAGGATCGTCCGACGAGGAGGAAGACCTGCTCCCCGGGGCTGTGGTCCAGCTAATCAAGTCCGCAGTTGAGGAGGGTCATGCGGAAATCAACTCCACCAGCCTGACATAGGATTGGAGGAATAAATACATCACCTATCTGAAGGACGAGAAGCCGCTCGCCGACCCGAAAGAGTCAAGAGCCCTACGAACCAGAGCGGCCCGGTTCTCGCTCGACGAAAGCGGGGCCCTGTATAGAAGAACCTTCGACGGCCCCTTAGCAGTGTGTCTTGGACCGAGAGACACGGACTACGTGCTCCGAGAGATGCATGAGGGCACCTGCGGAAACCACTCCGAGGTAGACTCCTTAGTCAGAAAGGTAATCCGAGCAGGTTACTATTGGGATAGCATGGAAAGGGACGCCAAGGAGTTTGTCCGGAAATGCGACAAGTGTCCAAGATTCGCCCCCATGATCCACCAACCCGGGGAACAATTACATTCTGTCCTATCACCATGGCCATTCATGAAATGGGGAATGGATATCGTTGGCCCTTTGCCACCGGCACCAGGTAAAGCTAGATTCATTCTGTTTATGACTGACTACTTTTCAAAAATGGGTTGAAGCGCAGGACTTCGAAAAAATAAGAGAGAAGGAAGTCATCAACTTCATATGGGAACACATCATATGCCGATTCGGGATCCCATCTGAAATAACGTGCGACAACGGGAGACAATTCATTGGGAGCAAGGTAACTCAGTTCCTGGAGGACAACAAAATCAAAAGGATCCTTTCAATGCCATATCAACCGTGCGCAAACGGCCAGGCCGAATCCACAAATAAAACTATCATCCTAAACCTGAAGAAGAAATTAGAGAGCTCCAAGGGAAAGCGGCGAGAGACTCTGCCCGAGATATTATGGGCATATCGGACGACTTCAAAATCAAGTACAGGCGAAACGCCTTTCTCTCTAGTGTACGACGCTGAAGCATTAATACCTGTGGAGGTCAGAGAGCCAAGCGCTAGATTCCGACACGCCGGCGAGGAGACAAACCACGAGGCCATGACAACAGCCCTCGAACTACTCGACGAAAGGCGGGAGGCCTCGCTGGTTCGGATGGCTGCCCAGAAGCAGAAAATTGAAAGATATTACAACCGAAGAACGAACCTCAGATATTTCAGTATCGGGGACTTGGTCCTGAAGAAGGTTACTCTCAACACTCGGAATCCCAACAAAGGGAAACTAGGCAAAAATTGGGAAGGGCCATATTGCATCCTCGGAATCATTGGTATAAACTTGGCACCATGGAAGGCGAGCAGCTCCCGAGCAACTGGAATGTGTCGATGCTCAAACAATATTACTGTTAGGGCCCCCGATCGTGAAATACCCGCGGGAGCCCGCGATCGAACATCGGCCTCTCTTCCACGAAAACAGACTCTCGCCCCGAAACGAATTTTCGTTGAAAGGGCTTTTCTGACAAAAACAACATACCAGGCCAAACAATTTTAAGGAGCCGAGCCCATGAGGGTCGAGCTCATGGCAACAAAACTATATGTACTTGCGGCCTATATCTACGCCGACCAATAAAGAATATATTTTTCGGCATTCTCATCACGGCCTACATCTGCTCCAAGGTAATATAAGGTAGTTTCTTGGCGTTTCATGTTTCAAGAAAGATTGTCTCAACATATTCATAGCAAAATACTTCTCCATCAAATGAGTCCGATGCACCCGGAGACTCAAAATAAGTAATTTGACAACTCGTACGACCCCAGGGTCGGAACTCCGGGCTTACCAAGCCCTTGTAAAACAACTCCGAGCTCACGAGAAGCTGTCTTCAAGCAAACTCGATGACTCGGAGGCTATCACCAATCGCCACGCACTGGAAAATCCAAAATTGTAAGACCCTAACGGGCAGCCTCGGCAAAACAAGATCTATTCTCCATAAACTGTAAGACCTCAACAGGCATGGAAAACTGTAAGTCCTCAACAGGTATGGCAAACTGTAAGACCTCAACAGGCATGATAAAACTGTAAGACCTCAAGAGGCATGAAAATCCCGATATTTGGGCTATAAGTCGCATTTGTAAGAATCCTTAAAGGGCATACCCTCGACATAGACGCCTAAACTATCACTAAGGGATCAAAAATGGCTACGGCCAAACGCATACGACTACGGTCGAAACGGCTGACACAGCCTTCGAATCCACTTCGGAAAGAACCAGTTAAACAAAGGCTTCCCTCAATAGGAAAAAAACGAGTCCCGACCATGTTGACTCTAAAATTGCAAAAGCGTCGATCTACTCGACCTATGGACTATGAACCTTCCGAGGTGCTCAAAACATCACCGACTACAACTTGAAATCGAGGTTATTTTAGAACCGATGACGGGTCAGGCAAAATAATCAATAAGACCTTAACGAGAGGAAACAAAGCCTACAAAAAGCCTCCGAGCCTCACATCAAACAGCGTAAGTGCCATTGTCGCCGGCTAAGCAGAGCCTCCGGGCCTCACACCGCAAGGTCTCTACGACCATCAACTTGAAAATTGACAACTTGAGGATTAAAGTGAGCTTGAATCGTAACCCGATTCGGATACCAGATCCAAAATAGTTAAACTAAGCAAAGCCTCCGGGCCTCATATCAAAAGGGACCCTGCACCAAACAGCGTAAGTGCCATTATCGCCAGCTAAGAAAGCCTCTTTGCCTCATATCGAAAGATCTCTACGACCAAACAACGTAAGTACCACTGTCGCCGGATAAGTATGCCTCCGGGCCTCATACTGAAAGGTCTCAATGACCGAACAGCAGAAAGGCCACCACCATTGGCCGAAAGCTCAAATGAGATTCAAGGGTCAATTACAGCTCGAGTCGCAACACGACTCGGAGACTGGACCCGAAAAATCGCCAAACGCCCAAGGGCACGAAAGAAAAACACTATCGCCAACCGGAGCCCCCGAAAGGATCAAACGCAGATTACAGCTCAGATTGCGACACGATTCGGAGACTGGATCCGAGGATTCTAGCACGCCCGGAGGCACGACGCGAAGACTGTTATCTCCAGCTCAAACAAGAAGAGCTCCAGGATTTATCAAGCCCGAGTCGGGTTCCCGACTCGGAGACTAGCTCCAAGAAAATTGCAAAACACTTGAAAGCACGACACACATACCACCGTCGCCAATCGAGGGAACCTAGAAGCTCAGAGTCGATTACAGCTCGAGTCGCAGCACGACTCCGGAACCGGATCCCAAAATATATGAGAAAAAAGCAAGAGCGCGGAGGCGCAAAACCCCCGTGGAAACTCTCGGCAGAGATCACATCAACCAGCCCGGAATGGACTGCAAAGCTACACTATAGATTCAAAGCTCTCACCGATGAAGGAAATAAATTCACAAGATTGTTCTCTTTCTACAAATGCCGAAATGAAAACTCCATATACAGGCAAGAAAAACAATGGACAGAACAACGTAAACTAAGCCTACAGATCCCCGGGCGGCCCCTTATCAACGGCGTCCCATCTCTCCGGAGATCCGCCCCCACTTCTAACACCTTTTGAGTCGCCTTCCAATACGCCATCAGTGGTTAATCTTTGAGGGTCAGGCCAAACACGACTCACAGCTCGAGGTAAAGCCGGGCTTACCACTCCGAAGGCCTTTTTTACGCAGAAATCTTCAGAGGCAGCTTATACCCCATGTAAAGATACAAGCGCCTCAGCCTCAGCTCTGATCCGAAGTAGTGCGGCCACCAGCCCGGAACGGGGATCCTTGTGCTTGACACTATCCTCCTTCGCGTCTAGAAGCTGACGCTCAACCAAGGAAACCCTCCTTGCAAGGCTTTCCCTCTCAGAAGTCACCTCATCTACGCGGCGGCTGAGCTCGAGGATCTCAGCATCCCTGGCCCGAAGCTCCATTTTTAGCGAAAGCGTCTCCCTCTCAAACTGCACAAGCTGGAGCACAAAGAGTTAAAAGCAATAGACTCCCGTAGAGGTCCAAGAAAGTAGCAGGGACGAAGAATGAATAACCTGTTCGGTTAAACGGACTTTCTCATGCTTGCTGCGGCTCACCTCATCCTGATATTGAGCGAGAGTTTGGCTGTAAAGCATTTCGGCCTGAAAAGGACCTAAAAAAGTTAAGGAATCAAAGATCGGAACGGACCGAAACAACAAAACAATAAAGGAGTTTACCCGCGCGCAAAGCCTGCCCATCTCGCCAAAAATTGAGGGAGCGTTGACCCCGGAGCTACCCTCGAGGACGATCACCGAACCCCCAAGTACGCCTCCACCTTTGACCAACGCGCCCGCCTCGGGAGCATCCTTACAAGGTTTGACTCGCGCTCCAGGAGGTTGACGCGATCCCCCCTTTGGGGAATCGACGATATCTAATGAACCAACAGGGTCCGTCTAAACGCCCGACCCCCGTTCATCATGGGCCCCTGACCGAAGTCTCTTCAAAGCGCCTGCTGAAGACGTCCTGGCTCGCAAAAGACCTGGCCACTCGCCGGGTCGAAACTGGTACTCGATACTCCATCCGTTGTCTCATCACTATGATAACGGGCCGCAACGGCATCAGATTCCTGCTCCAGGCCTCCATCTCCTTGACCCGAGGAACAACCGGTCCCAGATGACCTTCGGAGGGTGCCGAAGGACTGTTCTCTCCCTCACCTTCAGCACGAGGATTTCCCGCCGCGACTAAAGCCTTAATTGATAAGTCGACCTTGGTTTCCTCAACTTTGGCCCTTTTCAGCACCGGCAGGTCGATCGGAGCATCCCTTTGCCTTTTCTTCTCCTCGTCAAGCATTCGGATATCTCCTCCGGCGTGCGACGCTTCCTTTATCAGTAAAACCCCTCCCAGACCTGCATAAGCATAAGGGTTAGAAGCGCGGAAAGGGAAGAGCCGTCAGCAGCAAATTGCAATGGGATGTACAGGTACGACAATAGCTCGAGAATCACCATGATCTTTCTCCCCCACCAAGCTTGGGACAGATCCCACCATGCACGATCGTTGTACGGGCAAGCCAAGTATAAACGGCCGACCCAATCCCGCAGATCCGACACCGCCCCAGGGTAGAACGCCTCGGCTAAAAGGACACAGAAGAAACGACAAAGTTAGAAACACAGGAAGAAACCATCAAAGAGAGGCAGAAGTTCCACATCCACTTACGAGCGGTATTACACTTCTCGGGAAACGGCATTCCTTCCGACGGGATCAGATCAGACGTCCTCACTCGGACAAATTGACTCAACCACTCGTCATCCTTGAACTCCTCAGTACAGGCGAAAAGAGATCTCGGGGCTCGACGATGAAGCCTGATTAAACCTCCACAAAGGAGGTGAGGGCTGTACATCCGGATCAGGTGATTCAAAGTGAAGGGCATCCCCTCTATCATGCCCGAATAATGCCTGATCATGTAAACCATGCGCCAGAATGAAGGATGGATCTGACCTAGGGTTACCTGATAACTCCGGTAGAAATCGAGGATCACAGGATCTATCGGGGGCAAAAATGGTCCCGCCGGTCCTAAAGTAAATGGGTAGGTATACACGCTTAGAAAACCAGCCCTATAAGCTGTGATATCTTCATCCCGAGCAGGTATCTCCACGAGCACAGTATCCCCCCAGCCACAATCGACTTTCACTCTCCCTATATCCGTTATGGAGCTGATGAAGCGAGTTACTAATTTGCGATACCCCAATTTAGAAAAGGGTCTTTAGACCCTAAAGTTCGAGGTCATCGCGAAAGATCCCGAGACACACTCCTCGACTCGGGGAGGAGCCGTCACCTCACCTTGGGAGAAGAACGAAGATG